>NW_024037071.1:8836403-8930567 GCF_015706575.1 Patiria miniata
AGAGTTTGTCTACAATTCCTATTTAAAGGTACCTTTTGATCGACATATAGAGAGGCGGTGTTGCATCTCTGACAGGCCTTGCTATGGGATTTACTGCACAAAACGCAACTGGCGGCATTCAGTGACTACATCTTCATTTTCTCCAAAAGTCTTGGTCTCAAGACTTGCTTGTTTTTGCATGTTGTAGACCTACTCAGTAGCTTCCGAACAACATAGAGTTTGTCTACAATTCCTATTTTAAGGTACCTTTTGATCGACATATAGAGAGGCGGTGTTGCAAGCTCTGATAGGCCTTGCTATGGGATTTACTGCACAAAACGCAACTGGCGGCATTCAGTGACTACATCTTGCATTTCTCCAAAAGTCTTGGTCTCAAGACTTGCTTGTTTTTTGCATGTTGTAGACCTACTCAGTAGCTTCAACAACATAGAGTTTGTCTACAATTTCCTATTTTAAGGTACCTTTTGATCGACATATAGAGAGGCGGTGTTGCAAGTCTCTGACAGGCCTTGCTATGGGATTTACTGCACAAAACGCAACTGGCGGCATTCAGTGACTACATCTTGCATTTTCTCCAAAAGTCTTGGGTCTCAAGACTTGCTTGTTTTTGCATGTTGTAGACCTACTCAGTAGCTTCCGAACAACATAGAGTTTGTCTACAATTTCCTATTTTAAGGTACCTTTTGATCGACATATAGAGAGGCGGTGTTGCATGGCTCTGATAGGCCTTGCTATGGGATTTACTGCACAAAACGCAACTGGCGGCATTCAGTGACTACATCTTGCATTTTCTCCAAAAGTCTTGGGTCTCAAGACTTGCTTGTTTTTGCATTGTAGACCTACTCAGTAGCTTCCGAACAACATAGAGTTTGTCTACAATTTCCTATTTTAAGGTACCTTTTGATCGACATATAGAGAGGCGGTGTTGCAAGTCTCTGATAGGCCTTGCTATGGGATTTACTGCACAAAACGCAACTGGCGGCATTCAGTGACTACATCTTGCATTTTCTCCAAAAGTCTTGGGTCTCAAGACTTGCTTGTTTTTTGCATGTTGTAGACCTACTCAGTAGCTTCCCAACAACATAGAGTTTGTCTACAATTTCCTATTTTAAGGTACCTTTTGATCGACATATAGAGAGGCGGTGTTGCATGGCTCTGATAGGCCTTGCTATGGGATTTACTGCACAAAACGCAACTGGCGGCATTCAGTGACTACATCTTGCATTTTCTCCAAAAGTCTTGGGTCTCAAGACTTGCTTGTTTTTGCATGTTGTAGACCTACTCAGTAGCTTCGAACAACATAGAGTTTGTCTACAATTTCCTATTTTAAGGTACCTTTTGATCGACATATAGAGAGGCGGTGTTGCATGGCTCTGACAGGCCTTGCTATGGGATTTACTGCACAAAACGCAACTGGCGGCATTCAGTGACTACATCTTGCATTTTCTCCAAAAGTCTTGGGTCTCAAGACTTGCTTGTTTTTGCATGTTGTAGACCTACTCAGTAGCTTCCGAACAACATAGAGTTTGTCTACAATTTCCTATTTAAGGTACCTTTTGATCGACATATAGAGAGGCGGTGTTGCAAGTCTCTGATAGGCCTTGCTATGGGATTTACTGCACAAAACGCAACTGGCGGCATTCAGTGACTACATCTTGCATTTTCTCCAAAGTCTTGGTCTCAAGACTTGCTTGTTTTTGCATGTTGTAGACCTACTCAGTAGCTTTCCAACAACATAGAGTTTGTCTACAATTTCCTATTTTAAGGTACCTTTTGATCGACATATAGAGAGGCGGTGTTGCAAGTCTCTGACAGGCCTTGCTATGGGATTTACTGCACAAAACGCAACTGGCGGCATTCAGTGACTACATCTTGCATTTTCTCCAAAAGTCTTGGGTCTCAAGACTTGCTTGTTTTTGCATGTTGTAGACCTACTCAGTAGCTTCCCAACAACATAGAGTTTGTCTACAATTTCCTATTTTAAGGTACCTTTTGATCGACATATAGAGAGGCGGTGTTGCATGCTCTGATAGGCCTTGCTATGGGATTTACTGCACAAAACGCAACTGGCGGCATTCAGTGACTACATCTTGCATTTTCTCCAAAAGTCTTGGGTCTCAAGACTTGCTTGTTTTTGCATGTTGTAGACCTACTCAGTAGCTTCCGAACAACATAGAGTTTGTCTACAATTTCCTATTTTAAGGTACCTTTTGATCGACATATAGAGAGGCGGTGTTGCATGTCTCTGACAGGCCTTGCTATGGGATTTACTGCACAAAACGCAACTGGCGGCATTCAGTGACTACATCTTGCATTTTCTCCAAAAGTCTTGGGTCTCAAGACTTGCTTGTTTTTGCATGTTGTAGACCTACTCAGTAGCTTTCGAACAACATAGAGTTTGTCTACAATTTCCTATTTAAAGGTACCTTTTGATCGACATATAGAGAGGCGGTGTTGCAAGTCTCTGACAGGCCTTGCTATGGGATTTACTGCACAAAACGCAACTGGCGGCATTCAGTGACTACATCTTGCATTTTCTCCAAAAGTCTTGGGTCTCAAGACTTGCTTGTTTTTGCATGTTGTAGACCTACTCAGTAGCTTCCGAACAACATAGAGTTTGTCTACAATTTCCTATTTTAAGGTACCTTTTGATCGACATATAGAGAGGCGGTGTTGCAAGTCTCTGACAGGCCTTGCTATGGGATTTACTGCACAAAACGCAACTGGCGGCACAGTGACTACATCTTGCATTTTCTCCAAAAGTCTTGGGTCTCAAGACTTGCTTGTTTTTGCATGTTGTAGACCTACTCAGTAGCTTCCGAACAACATAGAGTTTGTCTACAATTTCCTATTTTAAGGTACCTTTTGATCGACATATAGAGAGGCGGTGTTGCATGGCTCTGATAGGCCTTGCTATGGATTTACTGCACAAAACGCAACTGGCGGCATTCAGTGACTACATCTTGCATTTTCTCCAAAAGTCTTGGGTCTCAAGACTTGCTTGTTTTTGCATGTTGTAGACCTACTCAGTAGCTTCAAACAACATAGAGTTTGTCTACAATTTCCTATTTTAAGGTACCTTTTGATCGACATATAGAGAGGCGGTGTTGCAAGTCTCTGACAGGCCTTGCTATGGGATTTACTGCACAAAACGCAACTGGCGGCATTCAGTGACTACATCTTGCATTTTCTCCAAAGTCTTGGGTCTCAAGACTTGCTTGTTTTTGCATGTTGTAGACCTACTCAGTAGCTTCCGAACAACATAGAGTTTGTCTACAATTTCTATTTTAAGGTACCTTTTGATCGACATATAGAGAGGCGGTGTTGCATGGCTCTGATAGGCCTTGCTATGGGATTTACTGCACAAAACGCAACTGGCGGCATTCAGTGACTACATCTTGCATTTTCTCCAAAAGTCTTGGGTCTCAAGACTTGCTTGTTTTTGCATGTTGTAGACCTACTCAGTAGCTTCCCAACAACATAGAGTTTGTCTACAATTTCCTATTTTAAGGTACCTTTTGATCGACATATAGAGAGGCGGTGTTGCATGGCTCTGATAGGCCTTGCTATGGGATTTACTGCACAAAACGCAACTGGCGGCATTCAGTGACTACATCTTGCATTTTCTCCAAAAGTCTTGGGTCTCAAGACTTGCTTGTTTTTGCATGTTGTAGACCTACTCAGTAGCTTCCGACAACATAGAGTTTGTCTACAATTTCCTATTTTAAGGTACCTTTTGATCGACATATAGAGAGGCGGTGTTGCAAGTCTCTGACAGGCCTTGCTATGGGATTTACTGCACAAAACGCAACTGGCGGCATTCAGTGACTACATCTTGCATTTTCTCCAAAAGTCTTGGGTCTCAAGACTTGCTTGTTTTTGCATGTTGTAGACCTACTCAGTAGCTTTCGAACAACATAGAGTTTGTCTACAATTTCCTATTTTAAGGTACCTTTTGATCGACATATAGAGAGGCGGTGTTGCAAGTCTCTGACAGGCCTTGCTATGGGATTTACTGCACAAAACGCAACTGGCGGCATTCAGTGACTACATCTTGCATTTTCTCCAAAAGTCTTGGGTCTCAAGACTTGCTTGTTTTGCATGTTGTAGACCTACTCAGTAGCTTCGAACAACATAGAGTTTGTCTACAATTTCCTATTTTAAGGTACCTTTTGATCGACATATAGAGAGGCGGTGTTGCAAGTCTCTGACAGGCCTTGCTATGGGATTTACTGCACAAAACGCAACTGGCGGCATTCAGTGACTACATCTTGCATTTTCTCCAAAAGTCTTGGGTCTCAAGACTTGCTTGTTTTTGCATGTTG
This sequence comes from Patiria miniata, assembly GCF_015706575.1. NCBI lineage: Eukaryota > Metazoa > Echinodermata > Asteroidea > Valvatida > Asterinidae > Patiria > Patiria miniata. Next base: position 8,840,729 of record NW_024037071.1, read on the forward strand.
TAGACCTACTCAGTAGCTTCCCAACAACATAGAGTTTGTCTACAATTTCCTATTTTAAGGTACCTTTTGATCGACATATAGAGAGGCGGTGTTGCATGGCTCTGATAGGCCTTGCTATGGGATTTACTGCACAAAACGCAACTGGCGGCATTCAGTGACTACATCTTGCATTTTCTCCAAAAGTCTTGGGTCTCAAGACTTGCTTGTTTTTGCATGTTGTAGACCTACTCAGTAGCTTCCGAACAACATAGAGTTTGTCTACAATTTCCTATTTTAAGGTACCTTTTGATCGACATATAGAGAGGCGGTGTTGCATGGCTCTGATAGGCCTTGCTATGGGATTTACTGCACAAAACGCAACTGGCGGCATTCAGTGACTACATCTTGCATTTTCTCCAAAAGTCTTGGGTCTCAAGACTTGCTTGTTTTTGCATGTTGTAGACCTACTCAGTAGCTTCCCAACAACATAGAGTTTGTCTACAATTTCCTATTTTAAGGTACCTTTTGATCGACATATAGAGAGGCGGTGTTGCATGGCTCTGATAGGCCTTGCTATGGATTTACTGCACAAAACGCAACTGGCGGCATTCAGTGACTACATCTTGCATTTCTCCAAAAGTCTTGGGTCTCAAGACTTGCTTGTTTTTGCATGTTGTAGACCTACTCAGTAGCTTTCGAACAACATAGAGTTTGTCTACAATTTCCTATTTTAAGGTACCTTTTGATCGACATATAGAGAGGCGGTGTTGCAAGGCTCTGATAGGCCTTGCTATGGGATTTACTGCACAAAACGCAACTGGCGGCATTCAGTGACTACATCTTGCATTTTCTCCAAAAGTCTTGGGTCTCAAGACTTGCTTGTTTTTGCATGTTGTAGACCTACTCAGTAGCTTCCGAACAACATAGAGTTTGTCTACAATTTCTTATTTTAAGGTACCTTTTGATCGACATATAGAGAGGCGGTGTTGCAAGTCTCTGACAGGCCTTGCTATGGGATTTACTGCACAAAACGCAACTGGCGGCATTCAGTGACTACATCTTGCATTTCTCCAAAAGTCTTGGGTCTCAAGACTTGCTTGTTTTTGCATGTTGTAGACCTACTCAGTAGCTTCCGAACAACATAGAGTTTGTCTACAATTTCCTATTTTAAGGTACCTTTTGATCGACATATAGAGAGGCGGTGTTGCATCTCTGACAGGCCTTGCTATGGGATTTACTGCACAAAACGCAACTGGCGGCATTCAGTGACTACATCTTGCATTTTCTCCAAAAGTCTTGGGTCTCAAGACTTGCTTGTTTTTGCATGTTGTAGACCTACTCAGTAGCTTCCAACAACATAGAGTTTGTCTACAATTTCCTATTTTAAGGTACCTTTTGATCGACATATAGAGAGGCGGTGTTGCATGGCTCTGATAGGCCTTGCTATGGGATTTACTGCACAAAACGCAACTGGCGGCATTCAGTGACTACATCTTGCATTTTCTCCAAAAGTCTTGGGTCTCAAGACTTGCTTGTTTTTGCATGTTGTAGACCTACTCAGTAGCTTCCAAACAACATAGAGTTTGTCTACAATTTCCTATTTTAAGGTACCTTTTGATCGACATATAGAGAGGCGGTGTTGCAAGTCTCTGACAGGCCTTGCTATGGGATTTACTGCACAAAACGCAACTGGCGGCATTCAGTGACTACATCTTGCATTTTCTCCAAAAGTCTTGGGTCTCAAGACTTGCTTGTTTTTGCATGTTGTAGACCTACTCAGTAGCTTCCGAACAACATAGAGTTTGTCTACAATTTCCTATTTTAAGGTACCTTTTGATCGACATATAGAGAGGCGGTGTTGCATGGCTCTGATAGGCCTTGCTATGGGATTTACTGCACAAAACGCAACTGGCGGCATTCAGTGACTACATCTTACATTTTCTCCAAAAGTCTTGGGTCTCAAGACTTGCTTGTTTTTGCATGTTGTAGACCTACTCAGTAGCTTCCGAACAACATAGAGTTTGTCTACAATTTCCTATTTTAAGGTACCTTTTGATCGACATATAGAGAGGCGGTGTTGCATGTCTCTGATAGGCCTTGCTATGGGATTTACTGCACAAAACGCAACTGGCGGCATTCAGTGACTACATCTTGCATTTTCTCCAAAAGTCTTGGGTCTCAAGACTTGCTTGTTTTTGCATGTTGTAGACCTACTCAGTAGCTTCCGAACAACATAGAGTTTGTCTACAATTTCCTATTTTAAGGTACCTTTTGATCGACATATAGAGAGGCGGTGTTGCAAGTCTCTGACAGGCCTTGCTATGGGATTTACTGCACAAAACGCAACTGGCGGCATTCAGTGACTACATCTTGCATTTTCTCCAAAAGTCTTGGGTCTCAAGACTTGCTTGTTTTTGCATGTTGTAGACCTACTCAGTAGCTTCCGAACAACATAGAGTTTGTCTACAATTTCCTATTTTAAGGTACCTTTTGATCGACATATAGAGAGGCGGTGTTGCAAGTCTCTGACAGGCCTTGCTATGGGATTTACTGCACAAAACGCAACTGGCGGCATTCAGTGACTACATCTTGCATTTTCTCCAAAAGTCTTGGGTCTCAAGACTTGCTTGTTTTTGCATGTTGTAGACCTACTCAGTAGCTTTCGAACAACATAGAGTTTGTCTACAATTTCCTATTTTAAGGTACCTTTTGATCGACATATAGAGAGGCGGTGTTGCAAGTCTCTGATAGGCCTTGCTATGGGATTTACTGCACAAAACGCAACTGGCGGCATTCAGTGACTACATCTTGCATTTTCTCCAAAAGTCTTGGGTCTCAAGACTTGCTTGTTTTTGCATGTTGTAGACCTACTCAGTAGCTTCCGAACAACATAGAGTTTGTCTACAATTTCCTATTTTAAGGTACCTTTTGATCGACATATAGAGAGGCGGTGTTGCATGGCTCTGATAGGCCTTGCTATGGGATTTACTGCACAAAACGCAACTGGCGGCATTCAGTGACTACATCTTGCATTTTCTCCAAAAGTCTTGGGTCTCAAGACTTGCTTGTTTTTGCATGTTGTAGACCTACTCAGTAGCTTCCGAACAACATAGAGTTTGTCTACAATTTCCTATTTTAAGGTACCTTTTGATCGACATATAGAGAGGCGGTGTTGCAAGCTCTGACAGGCCTTGCTATGGATTTACTGCACAAAACGCAACTGGCGGCATTCAGTGACTACATCTTGCATTTTCTCCAAAAGTCTTGGGTCTCAAGACTTGCTTGTTTTTGCATGTTGTAGACCTACTCAGTAGCTTCCGAACAACATAGAGTTTGTCTACAATTTCCTATTTTAAGGTACCTTTTGATCGACATATAGAGAGGCGGTGTTGCAAGTCTCTGACAGGCCTTGCTATGGGATTTACTGCACAAAACGCAACTGGCGGCATTCAGTGACTACATCTTGCATTTTCTCCAAAAGTCTTGGGTCTCAAGACTTGCTTGTTTTTGCATGTTGTAGACCTACTCAGTAGCTTCCGAACAACATAGAGTTTGTCTACAATTTCTTATTTTAAGGTACCTTTTGATCGACATATAGAGAGGCGGTGTTGCAAGTCTCTGACAGGCCTTGCTATGGGATTTACTGCACAAAACGCAACTGGCGGCATTCAGTGACTACATCTTGCATTTTCTCCAAAAGTCTTGGGTCTCAAGACTTGCTTGTTTTTGCATGTTGTAGACCTACTCAGTAGCTTCCGAACAACATAGAGTTTGTCTACAATTTCCTATTTTAAGGTACCTTTTGATCGACATATAGAGAGGCGGTGTTGCATGGCTCTGATAGGCCTTGCTATGGGATTTACTGCACAAAACGCAACTGGCGGCATTCAGTGACTACATCTTGCATTTTCTCCAAAAGTCTTGGGTCTCAAGACTTGCTTGTTTTTGCATGTTGTAGACCTACTCAGTAGCTTCCGAACAACATAGAGTTTGTCTACAATTTCCTATTTTAAGGTACCTTTTGATCGACATATAGAGAGGCGGTGTTGCATGGCTCTGATAGGCCTTGCTATGGGATTTACTGCACAAAACGCAACTGGCGGCATTCAGTGACTACATCTTGCATTTTCTCCAAAAGTCTTGGGTCTCAAGACTTGCTTGTTTTTGCATGTTGTAGACCTACTCAGTAGCTTTCGAACAACATAGAGTTTGTCTACAATTTCCTATTTTAAGGTACCTTTTGATCGACATATAGAGAGGCGGTGTTGCAAGTCTCTGACAGGCCTTGCTATGGGATTTACTGCACAAAACGCAACTGGCGGCATTCAGTGACTACATCTTGCATTTTCTCCAAAAGTCTTGGGTCTCAAGACTTGCTTGTTTTTGCATGTTGTAGACCTACTCAGTAGCTTCCGAACAACATAGAGTTTGTCTACAATTTCCTATTTTAAGGTACCTTTTGATCGACATATAGAGAGGCGGTGTTGCAAGTCTCTGACAGGCCTTGCTATGGGATTTACTGCACAAAACGCAACTGGCGGCATTCAGTGACTACATCTTGCATTTTCTCCAAAAGTCTTGGGTCTCAAGACTTGCTTGTTTTTGCATGTTGTAGACCTACTCAGTAGCTTCCAACAACATAGAGTTTGTCTACAATTTCCTATTTTAAGGTACCTTTTGATCGACATATAGAGAGGCGGTGTTGCATGGCTCTGATAGGCCTTGCTATGGGATTTACTGCACAAAACGCAACTGGCGGCATTCAGTGACTACATCTTGCATTTTCTCCAAAAGTCTTGGGTCTCAAGACTTGCTTGTTTTTGCATGTTGTAGACCTACTCAGTAGCTTCCGAACAACATAGAGTTTGTCTACAATTTCCTATTTTAAGGTACCTTTTGATCGACATATAGAGAGGCGGTGTTGCAAGTCTCTGACAGGCCTTGCTATGGGATTTACTGCACAAAACGCAACTGGCGGCATTCAGTGACTACATCTTGCATTTTCTCCAAAAGTCTTGGGTCTCAAGACTTGCTTGTTTTTGCATGTTGTAGACCTACTCAGTAGCTTCCGAACAACATAGAGTTTGTCTACAATTTCCTATTTTAAGGTACCTTTTGATCGACATATAGAGAGGCGGTGTTGCATGGCTCTGATAGGCCTTGCTATGGGATTTACTGCACAAAACGCAACTGGCGGCATTCAGTGACTACATCTTGCATTTCTCCAAAAGTCTTGGGTCTCAAGACTTGCTTGTTTTTGCATGTTGTAGACCTACTCAGTAGCTTCCGAACAACATAGAGTTTGTCTACAATTTCCTATTTTAAGGTACCTTTTGATCGACATATAGAGAGGCGGTGTTGCATGGCTCTGATAGGCCTTGCTATGGGATTTACTGCACAAAACGCAACTGGCGGCATTCAGTGACTACATCTTGCATTTTCTCCAAAAGTCTTGGGTCTCAAGACTTGCTTGTTTTTGCATGTTGTAGACCTACTCAGTAGCTTCCGAACAACATAGAGTTTGTCTACAATTTCTATTTTAAGGTACCTTTTGATCGACATATAGAGAGGCGGTGTTGCAAGTCTCTGACAGGCCTTGCTATGGGATTTACTGCACAAAACGCAACTGGCGGCATTCAGTGACTACATCTTGCATTTTCTCCAAAAGTCTTGGGTCTCAAGACTTGCTTGTTTTTGCATGTTGTAGACCTACTCAGTAGCTTTCGAACAACATAGAGTTTGTCTACAATTTTATTTTAAGGTACCTTTTGATCGACATATAGAGAGGCGGTGTTGCAAGTCTCTGACAGGCCTTGCTATGGGATTTACTGCACAAAACGCAACTGGCGGCATTCAGTGACTACATCTTGCATTTTCTCCAAAAGTCTTGGGTCTCAAGACTTGCTTGTTTTTGCATGTTGTAGACCTACTCAGTAGCTTCCGAACAACATAGAGTTTGTCTACAATTTCCTATTTTAAGGTACCTTTTGATCGACATATAGAGAGGCGGTGTTGCAAGTCTCTGACAGGCCTTGCTATGGGATTTACTGCACAAAACGCAACTGGCGGCATTCAGTGACTACATCTTGCATTTTCTCCAAAAGTCTTGGGTCTCAAGACTTGCTTGTTTTTGCATGTTGTAGACCTACTCAGTAGCTTCCGAACAACATAGAGTTTGTCTACAATTTCCTATTTTAAGGTACCTTTTGATCGACATATAGAGAGGCGGTGTTGCATGGCTCTGATAGGCCTTGCTATGGGATTTACTGCACAAAACGCAACTGGCGGCATTCAGTGACTACATCTTGCATTTTCTCCAAAAGTCTTGGGTCTCAAGACTTGCTTGTTTTTGCATGTTGTAGACCTACTCAGTAGCTTCGAACAACATAGAGTTTGTCTACAATTTCCTATTTTAAGGTACCTTTTGATCGACATATAGAGAGGCGGTGTTGCATGGCTCTGATAGGCCTTGCTATGGGATTTACTGCACAAAACGCAACTGGCGGCATTCAGTGACTACATCTTGCATTTTCTCCAAAAGTCTTGGGTCTCAAGACTTGCTTGTTTTTGCATGTTGTAGACCTACTCAGTAGCTTCGAACAACATAGAGTTTGTCTACAATTTCCTATTTTAAGGTACCTTTTGATCGACATATAGAGAGGCGGTGTTGCAAGTCTCTGACAGGCCTTGCTATGGGATTTACTGCACAAAACGCAACTGGCGGCATTCAGTGACTACATCTTGCATTTTCTCCAAAAGTCTTGGGTCTCAAGACTTGCTTGTTTTTGCATGTTGTAGACCTACTCAGTAGCTTCCGAACAACATAGAGTTTGTCTACAATTTCCTATTTTAAGGTACCTTTTGATCGACATATAGAGAGGCGGTGTTGCAAGTCTCTGACAGGCCTTGCTATGGGATTTACTGCACAAAACGCAACTGGCGGCATTCAGTGACTACATCTTGCATTTTCTCCAAAAGTCTTGGGTCTCAAGACTTGCTTGTTTTTGCATGTTGTAGACCTACTCAGTAGCTTCCGAACAACATAGAGTTTGTCTACAATTTCCTATTTTAAGGTACCTTTTGATCGACATATAGAGAGGCGGTGTTGCAGTCTCTGACAGGCCTTGCTATGGGATTTACTGCACAAAACGCAACTGGCGGCATTCAGTGACTACATCTTGCATTTTCTCCAAAAGTCTTGGGTCTCAAGACTTGCTTGTTTTTGCATGTTGTAGACCTACTCAGTAGCTTCCGAACAACATAGAGTTTGTCTACAATTTCCTATTTTAAGGTACCTTTTGATCGACATATAGAGAGGCGGTGTTGCATGGCTCTGATAGGCCTTGCTATGGGATTTACTGCACAAAACGCAACTGGCGGCATTCAGTGACTACATCTTGCATTTTCTCCAAAAGTCTTGGGTCTCAAGACTTGCTTGTTTTTGCATGTTGTAGACCTACTCAGTAGCTTTCGAACAACATAGAGTTTGTCTACAATTTCTATTTTAAGGTACCTTTTGATCGACATATAGAGAGGCGGTGTTGCAAGTCTCTGACAGGCCTTGCTATGGGATTTACTGCACAAAACGCAACTGGCGGCATTCAGTGACTACATCTTGCATTTTCTCCAAAAGTCTTGGGTCTCAAGACTTGCTTGTTTTTGCATGTTGTAGACCTACTCAGTAGCTTCCGAACAACATAGAGTTTGTCTACAATTTCCTATTTTAAGGTACCTTTTGATCGACATATAGAGAGGCGGTGTTGCATGGCTCTGATAGGCCTTGCTATGGGATTTACTGCACAAAACGCAACTGGCGGCATTCAGTGACTACATCTTGCATTTTCTCCAAAAGTCTTGGGTCTCAAGACTTGCTTGTTTTTGCATGTTGTAGACCTACTCAGTAGCTTCCGAACAACATAGAGTTTGTCTACAATTTCCTATTTTAAGGTACCTTTTGATCGACATATAGAGAGGCGGTGTTGCAAGTCTCTGACAGGCCTTGCTATGGGATTTACTGCACAAAACGCAACTGGCGGCATTCAGTGACTACATCTTGCATTTTCTCCAAAAGTCTTGGGTCTCAAGACTTGCTTGTTTTTGCATGTTGTAGACCTACTCAGTAGCTTCCAACAACATAGAGTTTGTCTACAATTTCCTATTTTAAGGTACCTTTTGATCGACATATAGAGAGGCGGTGTTGCATGGCTCTGATAGGCCTTGCTATGGGATTTACTGCACAAAACGCAACTGGCGGCATTCAGTGACTACATCTTGCATTTTCTCCAAAAGTCTTGGGTCTCAAGACTTGCTTGTTTTTGCATGTTGTAGACCTACTCAGTAGCTTTCGAACAACATAGAGTTTGTCTACAATTTCCTATTTTAAGGTACCTTTTGATCGACATATAGAGAGGCGGTGTTGCAAGTCTCTGACAGGCCTTGCTATGGGATTTACTGCACAAAACGCAACTGGCGGCATTCAGTGACTACATCTTGCATTTTCTCCAAAAGTCTTGGGTCTCAAGACTTGCTTGTTTTTGCATGTTGTAGACCTACTCAGTAGCTTTCGAACAACATAGAGTTTGTCTACAATTTCCTATTTTAAGGTACCTTTTGATCGACATATAGAGAGGCGGTGTTGCAAGGCTCTGATAGGCCTTGCTATGGGATTTACTGCACAAAACGCAACTGGCGGCATTCAGTGACTACATCTTGCATTTTCTCCAAAAGTCTTGGGTCTCAAGACTTGCTTGTTTTTGCATGTTGTAGACCTACTCAGTAGCTTCCGAACAACATAGAGTTTGTCTACAATTTCCTATTTTAAGGTACCTTTTGATCGACATATAGAGAGGCGGTGTTGCAAGCTCTGACAGGCCTTGCTATGGGATTTACTGCACAAAACGCAACTGGCGGCATTCAGTGACTACATCTTGCATTTTCTCCAAAAGTCTTGGGTCTCAAGACTTGCTTGTTTTTGCATGTTGTAGACCTACTCAGTAGCTTCCGAACAACATAGAGTTTGTCTACAATTTCCTATTTTAAGGTACCTTTTGATCGACATATAGAGAGGCGGTGTTGCATGGCTCTGATAGGCCTTGCTATGGGATTTACTGCACAAAACGCAACTGGCGGCATTCAGTGACTACATCTTGCATTTTCTCCAAAAGTCTTGGGTCTCAAGACTTGCTTGTTTTTGCATGTTGTAGACCTACTCAGTAGCTTTCGAACAACATAGAGTTTGTCTACAATTTCCTATTTTAAGGTACCTTTTGATCGACATATAGAGAGGCGGTGTTGCAAGTCTCTGACAGGCCTTGCTATGGGATTTACTGCACAAAACGCAACTGGCGGCATTCAGTGACTACATCTTGCATTTTCTCCAAAAGTCTTGGGTCTCAAGACTTGCTTGTTTTTGCATGTTGTAGACCTACTCAGTAGCTTCCGAACAACATAGAGTTTGTCTACAATTTCCTATTTTAAGGTACCTTTTGATCGACATATAGAGAGGCGGTGTTGCATGGCTCTGATAGGCCTTGCTATGGGATTTACTGCACAAAACGCAACTGGCGGCATTCAGTGACTACATCTTGCATTTTCTCCAAAAGTCTTGGGTCTCAAGACTTGCTTGTTTTTGCATGTTGTAGACCTACTCAGTAGCTTCCGAACAACATAGAGTTTGTCTACAATTTCTATTTTAAGGTACCTTTTGATCGACATATAGAGAGGCGGTGTTGCAAGTCTCTGACAGGCCTTGCTATGGGATTTACTGCACAAAACGCAACTGGCGGCATTCAGTGACTACATCTTGCATTTTCTCCAAAAGTCTTGGGTCTCAAGACTTGCTTGTTTTTGCATGTTGTAGACCTACTCAGTAGCTTCCGAACAACATAGAGTTTGTCTACAATTTCCTATTTTAAGGTACCTTTTGATCGACATATAGAGAGGCGGTGTTGCATGTCTCTGATAGGCCTTGCTATGGGATTTACTGCACAAAACGCAACTGGCGGCATTCAGTGACTACATCTTGCATTTTCTCCAAAAGTCTTGGGTCTCAAGACTTGCTTGTTTTTGCATGTTGTAGACCTACTCAGTAGCTTTCGAACAACATAGAGTTTGTCTACAATTTCCTATTTTAAGGTACCTTTTGATCGACATATAGAGAGGCGGTGTTGCATGGCTCTGATAGGCCTTGCTATGGGATTTACTGCACAAAACGCAACTGGCGGCATTCAGTGACTACATCTTGCATTTTCTCCAAAAGTCTTGGGTCTCAAGACTTGCTTGTTTTTGCATGTTGTAGACCTACTCAGTAGCTTTCGAACAACATAGAGTTTGTCTACAATTTCCTATTTTAAGGTACCTTTTGATCGACATATAGAGAGGCGGTGTTGCAAGTCTCTGACAGGCCTTGCTATGGGATTTACTGCACAAAACGCAACTGGCGGCATTCAGTGACTACATCTTGCATTTTCTCCAAAAGTCTTGGGTCTCAAGACTTGCTTGTTTTTGCATGTTGTAGACCTACTCAGTAGCTTCCGAACAACATAGAGTTTGTCTACAATTTCCTATTTTAAGGTACCTTTTGATCGACATATAGAGAGGCGGTGTTGCAAGCTCTGATAGGCCTTGCTATGGGATTTACTGCACAAAACGCAACTGGCGGCATTCAGTGACTACATCTTGCATTTTCTCCAAAAGTCTTGGGTCTCAAGACTTGCTTGTTTTTGCATGTTGTAGACCTACTCAGTAGCTTCCGAACAACATAGAGTTTGTCTACAATTTCTATTTTAAGGTACCTTTTGATCGACATATAGAGAGGCGGTGTTGCAAGTCTCTGACAGGCCTTGCTATGGGATTTACTGCACAAAACGCAACTGGCGGCATTCAGTGACTACATCTTGCATTTTCTCCAAAAGTCTTGGGTCTCAAGACTTGCTTGTTTTTGCATGTTGTAGACCTACTCAGTAGCTTCCGAACAACATAGAGTTTGTCTACAATTTCCTATTTTAAGGTACCTTTTGATCGACATATAGAGAGGCGGTGTTGCATGGCTCTGATAGGCCTTGCTATGGGATTTACTGCACAAAACGCAACTGGCGGCATTCAGTGACTACATCTTGCATTTTCTCCAAAAGTCTTGGGTCTCAAGACTTGCTTGTTTTTGCATGTTGTAGACCTACTCAGTAGCTTTCGAACAACATAGAGTTTGTCTACAATTTCCTATTTTAAGGTACCTTTTGATCGACATATAGAGAGGCGGTGTTGCATGGCTCTGATAGGCCTTGCTATGGGATTTACTGCACAAAACGCAACTGGCGGCATTCAGTGACTACATCTTGCATTTTCTCCAAAAGTCTTGGGTCTCAAGACTTGCTTGTTTTTGCATGTTGTAGACCTACTCAGTAGCTTCCGAACAACATAGAGTTTGTCTACAATTTCCTATTTTAAGGTACCTTTTGATCGACATATAGAGAGGCGGTGTTGCATGGCTCTGATAGGCCTTGCTATGGGATTTACTGCACAAAACGCAACTGGCGGCATTCAGTGACTACATCTTGCATTTTCTCCAAAAGTCTTGGGTCTCAAGACTTGCTTGTTTTTGCATGTTGTAGACCTACTCAGTAGCTTCCGAACAACATAGAGTTTGTCTACAATTTCCTATTTTAAGGTACCTTTTGATCGACATATAGAGAGGCGGTGTTGCATGGCTCTGATAGGCCTTGCTATGGGATTTACTGCACAAAACGCAACTGGCGGCATTCAGTGACTACATCTTGCATTTTCTCCAAAAGTCTTGGGTCTCAAGACTTGCTTGTTTTTGCATGTTGTAGACCTACTCAGTAGCTTCCGAACAACATAGAGTTTGTCTACAATTTCCTATTTTAAGGTACCTTTTGATCGACATATAGAGAGGCGGTGTTGCAAGGCTCTGATAGGCCTTGCTATGGGATTTACTGCACAAAACGCAACTGGCGGCATTCAGTGACTACATCTTGCATTTTCTCCAAAAGTCTTGGGTCTCAAGACTTGCTTGTTTTTGCATGTTGTAGACCTACTCAGTAGCTTCCGAACAACATAGAGTTTGTCTACAATTTCCTATTTTAAGGTACCTTTTGATCGACATATAGAGAGGCGGTGTTGCAAGTCTCTGATAGGCCTTGCTATGGGATTTACTGCACAAAACGCAACTGGCGGCATTCAGTGACTACATCTTGCATTTTCTCCAAAAGTCTTGGGTCTCAAGACTTGCTTGTTTTTGCATGTTGTAGACCTACTCAGTAGCTTCCGAACAACATAGAGTTTGTCTACAATTTCCTATTTTAAGGTACCTTTTGATCGACATATAGAGAGGCGGTGTTGCATGGCTCTGATAGGCCTTGCTATGGGATTTACTGCACAAAACGCAACTGGCGGCATTCAGTGACTACATCTTGCATTTTCTCCAAAAGTCTTGGGTCTCAAGACTTGCTTGTTTTTGCATGTTGTAGACCTACTCAGTAGCTTTCGAACAACATAGAGTTTGTCTACAATTTCCTATTTTAAGGTACCTTTTGATCGACATATAGAGAGGCGGTGTTGCAAGTCTCTGACAGGCCTTGCTATGGGATTTACTGCACAAAACGCAACTGGCGGCATTCAGTGACTACATCTTGCATTTTCTCCAAAAGTCTTGGGTCTCAAGACTTGCTTGTTTTTGCATGTTGTAGACCTACTCAGTAGCTTCCGAACAACATAGAGTTTGTCTACAATTTCCTATTTTAAGGTACCTTTTGATCGACATATAGAGAGGCGGTGTTGCATGGCTCTGATAGGCCTTGCTATGGGATTTACTGCACAAAACGCAACTGGCGGCATTCAGTGACTACATCTTGCATTTTCTCCAAAAGTCTTGGGTCTCAAGACTTGCTTGTTTTTGCATGTTGTAGACCTACTCAGTAGCTTCCGAACAACATAGAGTTTGTCTACAATTTCCTATTTTAAGGTACCTTTTGATCGACATATAGAGAGGCGGTGTTGCAAGTCTCTGACAGGCCTTGCTATGGGATTTACTGCACAAAACGCAACTGGCGGCATTCAGTGACTACATCTTGCATTTTCTCCAAAAGTCTTGGGTCTCAAGACTTGCTTGTTTTTGCATGTTGTAGACCTACTCAGTAGCTTCCGAACAACATAGAGTTTGTCTACAATTTCCTATTTTAAGGTACCTTTTGATCGACATATAGAGAGGCGGTGTTGCATGGCTCTGACAGGCCTTGCTATGGGATTTACTGCACAAAACGCAACTGGCGGCATTCAGTGACTACATCTTGCATTTTCTCCAAAAGTCTTGGGTCTCAAGACTTGCTTGTTTTTGCATGTTGTAGACCTACTCAGTAGCTTCCGAACAACATAGAGTTTGTCTACAATTTCCTATTTTAAGGTACCTTTTGATCGACATATAGAGAGGCGGTGTTGCATGGCTCTGATAGGCCTTGCTATGGGATTTACTGCACAAAACGCAACTGGCGGCATTCAGTGACTACATCTTGCATTTTCTCCAAAAGTCTTGGGTCTCAAGACTTGCTTGTTTTTGCATGTTGTAGACCTACTCAGTAGCTTTCGAACAACATAGAGTTTGTCTACAATTTCCTATTTTAAGGTACCTTTTGATCGACATATAGAGAGGCGGTGTTGCAAGTCTCTGATAGGCCTTGCTATGGGATTTACTGCACAAAACGCAACTGGCGGCATTCAGTGACTACATCTTGCATTTTCTCCAAAAGTCTTGGGTCTCAAGACTTGCTTGTTTTTGCATGTTGTAGACCTACTCAGTAGCTTTCCGAACAACATAGAGTTTGTCTACAATTTCCTATTTTAAGGTACCTTTTGATCGACATATAGAGAGGCGGTGTTGCAAGTCTCTGACAGGCCTTGCTATGGGATTTACTGCACAAAACGCAACTGGCGGCATTCAGTGACTACATCTTGCATTTTCTCCAAAAGTCTTGGGTCTCAAGACTTGCTTGTTTTTGCATGTTGTAGACCTACTCAGTAGCTTCCGAACAACATAGAGTTTGTCTACAATTTCCTATTTTAAGGTACCTTTTGATCGACATATAGAGAGGCGGTGTTGCATGGCTCTGATAGGCCTTGCTATGGGATTTACTGCACAAAACGCAACTGGCGGCATTCAGTGACTACATCTTGCATTTTCTCCAAAAGTCTTGGGTCTCAAGACTTGCTTGTTTTTGCATGTTGTAGACCTACTCAGTAGCTTCCGAACAACATAGAGTTTGTCTACAATTTCCTATTTTAAGGTACCTTTTGATCGACATATAGAGAGGCGGTGTTGCAAGTCTCTGACAGGCCTTGCTATGGGATTTACTGCACAAAACGCAACTGGCGGCATTCAGTGACTACATCTTGCATTTTCTCCAAAAGTCTTGGGTCTCAAGACTTGCTTGTTTTTGCATGTTGTAGACCTACTCAGTAGCTTCCGAACAACATAGAGTTTGTCTACAATTTCCTATTTTAAGGTACCTTTTGATCGACATATAGAGAGGCGGTGTTGCAAGTCTCTGACAGGCCTTGCTATGGGATTTACTGCACAAAACGCAACTGGCGGCATTCAGTGACTACATCTTGCATTTTCTCCAAAAGTCTTGGGTCTCAAGACTTGCTTGTTTTTGCATGTTGTAGACCTACTCAGTAGCTTCCGAACAACATAGAGTTTGTCTACAATTTCCTATTTTAAGGTACCTTTTGATCGACATATAGAGAGGCGGTGTTGCAAGTCTCTGACAGGCCTTGCTATGGGATTTACTGCACAAAACGCAACTGGCGGCATTCAGTGACTACATCTTGCATTTTCTCCAAAAGTCTTGGGTCTCAAGACTTGCTTGTTTTTGCATGTTGTAGACCTACTCAGTAGCTTCCGAACAACATAGAGTTTGTCTACAATTTCCTATTTTAAGGTACCTTTTGATCGACATATAGAGAGGCGGTGTTGCATGGCTCTGATAGGCCTTGCTATGGGATTTACTGCACAAAACGCAACTGGCGGCATTCAGTGACTACATCTTGCATTTTCTCCAAAAGTCTTGGGTCTCAAGACTTGCTTGTTTTTGCATGTTGTAGACCTACTCAGTAGCTTCGAACAACATAGAGTTTGTCTACAATTTCCTATTTTAAGGTACCTTTTGATCGACATATAGAGAGGCGGTGTTGCAAGTCTCTGACAGGCCTTGCTATGGGATTTACTGCACAAAACGCAACTGGCGGCATTCAGTGACTACATCTTGCATTTTCTCCAAAAGTCTTGGGTCTCAAGACTTGCTTGTTTTTGCATGTTGTAGACCTACTCAGTAGCTTCCGAACAACATAGAGTTTGTCTACAATTTCCTATTTTAAGGTACCTTTTGATCGACATATAGAGAGGCGGTGTTGCAAGTCTCTGACAGGCCTTGCTATGGGATTTACTGCACAAAACGCAACTGGCGGCATTCAGTGACTACATCTTGCATTTTCTCCAAAAGTCTTGGGTCTCAAGACTTGCTTGTTTTTGCATGTTGTAGACCTACTCAGTAGCTTCGAACAACATAGAGTTTGTCTACAATTTCCTATTTTAAGGTACCTTTTGATCGACATATAGAGAGGCGGTGTTGCATGGCTCTGATAGGCCTTGCTATGGGATTTACTGCACAAAACGCAACTGGCGGCATTCAGTGACTACATCTTGCATTTTCTCCAAAAGTCTTGGGTCTCAAGACTTGCTTGTTTTTGCATGTTGTAGACCTACTCAGTAGCTTCCGAACAACATAGAGTTTGTCTACAATTTCCTATTTTAAGGTACCTTTTGATCGACATATAGAGAGGCGGTGTTGCAAGTCTCTGACAGGCCTTGCTATGGGATTTACTGCACAAAACGCAACTGGCGGCATTCAGTGACTACATCTTGCATTTTCTCCAAAAGTCTTGGGTCTCAAGACTTGCTTGTTTTTGCATGTTGTAGACCTACTCAGTAGCTTCCGAACAACATAGAGTTTGTCTACAATTTCCTATTTTAAGGTACCTTTTGATCGACATATAGAGAGGCGGTGTTGCATGGCTCTGATAGGCCTTGCTATGGGATTTACTGCACAAAACGCAACTGGCGGCATTCAGTGACTACATCTTGCATTTTCTCCAAAAGTCTTGGGTCTCAAGACTTGCTTGTTTTTGCATGTTGTAGACCTACTCAGTAGCTTCCGAACAACATAGAGTTTGTCTACAATTTCCTATTTTAAGGTACCTTTTGATCGACATATAGAGAGGCGGTGTTGCAAGTCTCTGACAGGCCTTGCTATGGGATTTACTGCACAAAACGCAACTGGCGGCATTCAGTGACTACATCTTGCATTTTCTCCAAAAGTCTTGGGTCTCAAGACTTGCTTGTTTTTGCATGTTGTAGACCTACTCAGTAGCTTCCGAACAACATAGAGTTTGTCTACAATTTCCTATTTTAAGGTACCTTTTGATCGACATATAGAGAGGCGGTGTTGCATGGCTCTGATAGGCCTTGCTATGGGATTTACTGCACAAAACGCAACTGGCGGCATTCAGTGACTACATCTTGCATTTTCTCCAAAAGTCTTGGGTCTCAAGACTTGCTTGTTTTTGCATGTTGTAGACCTACTCAGTAGCTTCCAACAACATAGAGTTTGTCTACAATTTCCTATTTTAAGGTACCTTTTGATCGACATATAGAGAGGCGGTGTTGCATGGCTCTGATAGGCCTTGCTATGGGATTTACTGCACAAAACGCAACTGGCGGCATTCAGTGACTACATCTTGCATTTTCTCCAAAAGTCTTGGGTCTCAAGACTTGCTTGTTTTTGCATGTTGTAGACCTACTCAGTAGCTTCGAACAACATAGAGTTTGTCTACAATTTCCTATTTTAAGGTACCTTTTGATCGACATATAGAGAGGCGGTGTTGCAAGTCTCTGACAGGCCTTGCTATGGGATTTACTGCACAAAACGCAACTGGCGGCATTCAGTGACTACATCTTGCATTTTCTCCAAAAGTCTTGGGTCTCAAGACTTGCTTGTTTTTGCATGTTGTAGACCTACTCAGTAGCTTCCGAACAACATAGAGTTTGTCTACAATTTCCTATTTTAAGGTACCTTTTGATCGACATATAGAGAGGCGGTGTTGCAAGTCTCTGACAGGCCTTGCTATGGGATTTACTGCACAAAACGCAACTGGCGGCATTCAGTGACTACATCTTGCATTTTCTCCAAAAGTCTTGGGTCTCAAGACTTGCTTGTTTTTGCATGTTGTAGACCTACTCAGTAGCTTTCGAACAACATAGAGTTTGTCTACAATTTCCTATTTTAAGGTACCTTTTGATCGACATATAGAGAGGCGGTGTTGCATGGCTCTGATAGGCCTTGCTATGGGATTTACTGCACAAAACGCAACTGGCGGCATTCAGTGACTACATCTTGCATTTTCTCCAAAAGTCTTGGGTCTCAAGACTTGCTTGTTTTTGCATGTTGTAGACCTACTCAGTAGCTTCCGAACAACATAGAGTTTGTCTACAATTTCCTATTTTAAGGTACCTTTTGATCGACATATAGAGAGGCGGTGTTGCAAGTCTCTGACAGGCCTTGCTATGGGATTTACTGCACAAAACGCAACTGGCGGCATTCAGTGACTACATCTTGCATTTTCTCCAAAAGTCTTGGGTCTCAAGACTTGCTTGTTTTTGCATGTTGTAGACCTACTCAGTAGCTTCCGAACAACATAGAGTTTGTCTACAATTTCCTATTTTAAGGTACCTTTTGATCGACATATAGAGAGGCGGTGTTGCATGGCTCTGATAGGCCTTGCTATGGGATTTACTGCACAAAACGCAACTGGCGGCATTCAGTGACTACATCTTGCATTTTCTCCAAAAGTCTTGGGTCTCAAGACTTGCTTGTTTTTGCATGTTGTAGACCTACTCAGTAGCTTCCGAACAACATAGAGTTTGTCTACAATTTCCTATTTTAAGGTACCTTTTGATCGACATATAGAGAGGCGGTGTTGCAAGTCTCTGACAGGCCTTGCTATGGGATTTACTGCACAAAACGCAACTGGCGGCATTCAGTGACTACATCTTGCATTTTCTCCAAAAGTCTTGGGTCTCAAGACTTGCTTGTTTTTGCATGTTGTAGACCTACTCAGTAGCTTCCGAACAACATAGAGTTTGTCTACAATTTCCTATTTTAAGGTACCTTTTGATCGACATATAGAGAGGCGGTGTTGCATGGCTCTGATAGGCCTTGCTATGGGATTTACTGCACAAAACGCAACTGGCGGCATTCAGTGACTACATCTTGCATTTTCTCCAAAAGTCTTGGGTCTCAAGACTTGCTTGTTTTTGCATGTTGTAGACCTACTCAGTAGCTTCCGAACAACATAGAGTTTGTCTACAATTTCCTATTTTAAGGTACCTTTTGATCGACATATAGAGAGGCGGTGTTGCATGTCTCTGATAGGCCTTGCTATGGGATTTACTGCACAAAACGCAACTGGCGGCATTCAGTGACTACATCTTGCATTTTCTCCAAAAGTCTTGGGTCTCAAGACTTGCTTGTTTTTGCATGTTGTAGACCTACTCAGTAGCTTCCGAACAACATAGAGTTTGTCTACAATTTCCTATTTTAAGGTACCTTTTGATCGACATATAGAGAGGCGGTGTTGCATGGCTCTGATAGGCCTTGCTATGGGATTTACTGCACAAAACGCAACTGGCGGCATTCAGTGACTACATCTTGCATTTTCTCCAAAAGTCTTGGGTCTCAAGACTTGCTTGTTTTTGCATGTTGTAGACCTACTCAGTAGCTTCCGAACAACATAGAGTTTGTCTACAATTTCCTATTTTAAGGTACCTTTTGATCGACATATAGAGAGGCGGTGTTGCATGGCTCTGATAGGCCTTGCTATGGGATTTACTGCACAAAACGCAACTGGCGGCATTCAGTGACTACATCTTGCATTTTCTCCAAAAGTCTTGGGTCTCAAGACTTGCTTGTTTTTGCATGTTGTAGACCTACTCAGTAGCTTTCGAACAACATAGAGTTTGTCTACAATTTCCTATTTTAAGGTACCTTTTGATCGACATATAGAGAGGCGGTGTTGCATGGCTCTGATAGGCCTTGCTATGGGATTTACTGCACAAAACGCAACTGGCGGCATTCAGTGACTACATCTTGCATTTTCTCCAAAAGTCTTGGGTCTCAAGACTTGCTTGTTTTTGCATGTTGTAGACCTACTCAGTAGCTTCCGAACAACATAGAGTTTGTCTACAATTTCCTATTTTAAGGTACCTTTTGATCGACATATAGAGAGGCGGTGTTGCATGGCTCTGATAGGCCTTGCTATGGGATTTACTGCACAAAACGCAACTGGCGGCATTCAGTGACTACATCTTGCATTTTCTCCAAAAGTCTTGGGTCTCAAGACTTGCTTGTTTTTGCATGTTGTAGACCTACTCAGTAGCTTCCGAACAACATAGAGTTTGTCTACAATTTCCTATTTTAAGGTACCTTTTGATCGACATATAGAGAGGCGGTGTTGCATGGCTCTGATAGGCCTTGCTATGGGATTTACTGCACAAAACGCAACTGGCGGCATTCAGTGACTACATCTTGCATTTTCTCCAAAAGTCTTGGGTCTCAAGACTTGCTTGTTTTTGCATGTTGTAGACCTACTCAGTAGCTTCCGAACAACATAGAGTTTGTCTACAATTTCCTATTTTAAGGTACCTTTTGATCGACATATAGAGAGGCGGTGTTGCATGGCTCTGACAGGCCTTGCTATGGGATTTACTGCACAAAACGCAACTGGCGGCATTCAGTGACTACATCTTGCATTTTCTCCAAAAGTCTTGGGTCTCAAGACTTGCTTGTTTTTGCATGTTGTAGACCTACTCAGTAGCTTCCGAACAACATAGAGTTTGTCTACAATTTCCTATTTTAAGGTACCTTTTGATCGACATATAGAGAGGCGGTGTTGCATGGCTCTGATAGGCCTTGCTATGGGATTTACTGCACAAAACGCAACTGGCGGCATTCAGTGACTACATCTTGCATTTTCTCCAAAAGTCTTGGGTCTCAAGACTTGCTTGTTTTTGCATGTTGTAGACCTACTCAGTAGCTTCCGAACAACATAGAGTTTGTCTACAATTTCCTATTTTAAGGTACCTTTTGATCGACATATAGAGAGGCGGTGTTGCATGGCTCTGATAGGCCTTGCTATGGGATTTACTGCACAAAACGCAACTGGCGGCATTCAGTGACTACATCTTGCATTTTCTCCAAAAGTCTTGGGTCTCAAGACTTGCTTGTTTTTGCATGTTGTAGACCTACTCAGTAGCTTCCGAACAACATAGAGTTTGTCTACAATTTCCTATTTTAAGGTACCTTTTGATCGACATATAGAGAGGCGGTGTTGCATGGCTCTGATAGGCCTTGCTATGGGATTTACTGCACAAAACGCAACTGGCGGCATTCAGTGACTACATCTTGCATTTTCTCCAAAAGTCTTGGGTCTCAAGACTTGCTTGTTTTTGCATGTTGTAGACCTACTCAGTAGCTTCCGAACAACATAGAGTTTGTCTACAATTTCCTATTTTAAGGTACCTTTTGATCGACATATAGAGAGGCGGTGTTGCATGTCTCTGATAGGCCTTGCTATGGGATTTACTGCACAAAACGCAACTGGCGGCATTCAGTGACTACATCTTGCATTTTCTCCAAAAGTCTTGGGTCTCAAGACTTGCTTGTTTTTGCATGTTGTAGACCTACTCAGTAGCTTCCGAACAACATAGAGTTTGTCTACAATTTCCTATTTTAAGGTACCTTTTGATCGACATATAGAGAGGCGGTGTTGCATGTCTCTGATAGGCCTTGCTATGGGATTTACTGCACAAAACGCAACTGGCGGCATTCAGTGACTACATCTTGCATTTTCTCCAAAAGTCTTGGGTCTCAAGACTTGCTTGTTTTTGCATGTTGTAGACCTACTCAGTAGCTTCCGAACAACATAGAGTTTGTCTACAATTTCCTATTTTAAGGTACCTTTTGATCGACATATAGAGAGGCGGTGTTGCATGGCTCTGATAGGCCTTGCTATGGGATTTACTGCACAAAACGCAACTGGCGGCATTCAGTGACTACATCTTGCATTTTCTCCAAAAGTCTTGGGTCTCAAGACTTGCTTGTTTTTGCATGTTGTAGACCTACTCAGTAGCTTCCGAACAACATAGAGTTTGTCTACAATTTCCTATTTTAAGGTACCTTTTGATCGACATATAGAGAGGCGGTGTTGCATGGCTCTGATAGGCCTTGCTATGGGATTTACTGCACAAAACGCAACTGGCGGCATTCAGTGACTACATCTTGCATTTTCTCCAAAAGTCTTGGGTCTCAAGACTTGCTTGTTTTTGCATGTTGTAGACCTACTCAGTAGCTTCCGAACAACATAGAGTTTGTCTACAATTTCCTATTTTAAGGTACCTTTTGATCGACATATAGAGAGGCGGTGTTGCATGGCTCTGATAGGCCTTGCTATGGGATTTACTGCACAAAACGCAACTGGCGGCATTCAGTGACTACATCTTGCATTTTCTCCAAAAGTCTTGGGTCTCAAGACTTGCTTGTTTTTGCATGTTGTAGACCTACTCAGTAGCTTCCGAACAACATAGAGTTTGTCTACAATTTCCTATTTTAAGGTACCTTTTGATCGACATATAGAGAGGCGGTGTTGCATGGCTCTGATAGGCCTTGCTATGGGATTTACTGCACAAAACGCAACTGGCGGCATTCAGTGACTACATCTTGCATTTTCTCCAAAAGTCTTGGGTCTCAAGACTTGCTTGTTTTTGCATGTTGTAGACCTACTCAGTAGCTTCCGAACAACATAGAGTTTGTCTACAATTTCCTATTTTAAGGTACCTTTTGATCGACATATAGAGAGGCGGTGTTGCATGGCTCTGATAGGCCTTGCTATGGGATTTACTGCACAAAACGCAACTGGCGGCATTCAGTGACTACATCTTGCATTTTCTCCAAAAGTCTTGGGTCTCAAGACTTGCTTGTTTTTGCATGTTGTAGACCTACTCAGTAGCTTCCGAACAACATAGAGTTTGTCTACAATTTCCTATTTTAAGGTACCTTTTGATCGACATATAGAGAGGCGGTGTTGCATGGCTCTGATAGGCCTTGCTATGGGATTTACTGCACAAAACGCAACTGGCGGCATTCAGTGACTACATCTTGCATTTTCTCCAAAAGTCTTGGGTCTCAAGACTTGCTTGTTTTTGCATGTTGTAGACCTACTCAGTAGCTTCCGAACAACATAGAGTTTGTCTACAATTTCCTATTTTAAGGTACCTTTTGATCGACATATAGAGAGGCGGTGTTGCATGGCTCTGATAGGCCTTGCTATGGGATTTACTGCACAAAACGCAACTGGCGGCATTCAGTGACTACATCTTGCATTTTCTCCAAAAGTCTTGGGTCTCAAGACTTGCTTGTTTTTGCATGTTGTAGACCTACTCAGTAGCTTCCGAACAACATAGAGTTTGTCTACAATTTCCTATTTTAAGGTACCTTTTGATCGACATATAGAGAGGCGGTGTTGCAAGTCTCTGACAGGCCTTGCTATGGGATTTACTGCACAAAACGCAACTGGCGGCATTCAGTGACTACATCTTGCATTTTCTCCAAAAGTCTTGGGTCTCAAGACTTGCTTGTTTTTGCATGTTGTAGACCTACTCAGTAGCTTCCGAACAACATAGAGTTTGTCTACAATTTCCTATTTTAAGGTACCTTTTGATCGACATATAGAGAGGCGGTGTTGCATGGCTCTGATAGGCCTTGCTATGGGATTTACTGCACAAAACGCAACTGGCGGCATTCAGTGACTACATCTTGCATTTTCTCCAAAAGTCTTGGGTCTCAAGACTTGCTTGTTTTTGCATGTTGTAGACCTACTCAGTAGCTTCCGAACAACATAGAGTTTGTCTACAATTTCCTATTTTAAGGTACCTTTTGATCGACATATAGAGAGGCGGTGTTGCATGGCTCTGATAGGCCTTGCTATGGGATTTACTGCACAAAACGCAACTGGCGGCATTCAGTGACTACATCTTGCATTTTCTCCAAAAGTCTTGGGTCTCAAGACTTGCTTGTTTTTGCATGTTGTAGACCTACTCAGTAGCTTCCGAACAACATAGAGTTTGTCTACAATTTCCTATTTTAAGGTACCTTTTGATCGACATATAGAGAGGCGGTGTTGCATGGCTCTGATAGGCCTTGCTATGGGATTTACTGCACAAAACGCAACTGGCGGCATTCAGTGACTACATCTTGCATTTTCTCCAAAAGTCTTGGGTCTCAAGACTTGCTTGTTTTTGCATGTTGTAGACCTACTCAGTAGCTTCCGAACAACATAGAGTTTGTCTACAATTTCCTATTTTAAGGTACCTTTTGATCGACATATAGAGAGGCGGTGTTGCATGGCTCTGATAGGCCTTGCTATGGGATTTACTGCACAAAACGCAACTGGCGGCATTCAGTGACTACATCTTGCATTTTCTCCAAAAGTCTTGGGTCTCAAGACTTGCTTGTTTTTGCATGTTGTAGACCTACTCAGTAGCTTCCGAACAACATAGAGTTTGTCTACAATTTCCTATTTTAAGGTACCTTTTGATCGACATATAGAGAGGCGGTGTTGCATGTCTCTGATAGGCCTTGCTATGGGATTTACTGCACAAAACGCAACTGGCGGCATTCAGTGACTACATCTTGCATTTTCTCCAAAAGTCTTGGGTCTCAAGACTTGCTTGTTTTTGCATGTTGTAGACCTACTCAGTAGCTTCCGAACAACATAGAGTTTGTCTACAATTTCCTATTTTAAGGTACCTTTTGATCGACATATAGAGAGGCGGTGTTGCATGTCTCTGATAGGCCTTGCTATGGGATTTACTGCACAAAACGCAACTGGCGGCATTCAGTGACTACATCTTGCATTTTCTCCAAAAGTCTTGGGTCTCAAGACTTGCTTGTTTTTGCATGTTGTAGACCTACTCAGTAGCTTCCGAACAACATAGAGTTTGTCTACAATTTCCTATTTTAAGGTACCTTTTGATCGACATATAGAGAGGCGGTGTTGCATGGCTCTGATAGGCCTTGCTATGGGATTTACTGCACAAAACGCAACTGGCGGCATTCAGTGACTACATCTTGCATTTTCTCCAAAAGTCTTGGGTCTCAAGACTTGCTTGTTTTTGCATGTTGTAGACCTACTCAGTAGCTTCCGAACAACATAGAGTTTGTCTACAATTTCCTATTTTAAGGTACCTTTTGATCGACATATAGAGAGGCGGTGTTGCATGGCTCTGATAGGCCTTGCTATGGGATTTACTGCACAAAACGCAACTGGCGGCATTCAGTGACTACATCTTGCATTTTCTCCAAAAGTCTTGGGTCTCAAGACTTGCTTGTTTTTGCATGTTGTAGACCTACTCAGTAGCTTCCGAACAACATAGAGTTTGTCTACAATTTCCTATTTTAAGGTACCTTTTGATCGACATATAGAGAGGCGGTGTTGCATGGCTCTGATAGGCCTTGCTATGGGATTTACTGCACAAAACGCAACTGGCGGCATTCAGTGACTACATCTTGCATTTTCTCCAAAAGTCTTGGGTCTCAAGACTTGCTTGTTTTTGCATGTTGTAGACCTACTCAGTAGCTTCCGAACAACATAGAGTTTGTCTACAATTTCCTATTTTAAGGTACCTTTTGATCGACATATAGAGAGGCGGTGTTGCATGGCTCTGATAGGCCTTGCTATGGGATTTACTGCACAAAACGCAACTGGCGGCATTCAGTGACTACATCTTGCATTTTCTCCAAAAGTCTTGGGTCTCAAGACTTGCTTGTTTTTGCATGTTGTAGACCTACTCAGTAGCTTCCGAACAACATAGAGTTTGTCTACAATTTCCTATTTTAAGGTACCTTTTGATCGACATATAGAGAGGCGGTGTTGCATGGCTCTGATAGGCCTTGCTATGGGATTTACTGCACAAAACGCAACTGGCGGCATTCAGTGACTACATCTTGCATTTTCTCCAAAAGTCTTGGGTCTCAAGACTTGCTTGTTTTTGCATGTTGTAGACCTACTCAGTAGCTTCCGAACAACATAGAGTTTGTCTACAATTTCCTATTTTAAGGTACCTTTTGATCGACATATAGAGAGGCGGTGTTGCATGTCTCTGATAGGCCTTGCTATGGGATTTACTGCACAAAACGCAACTGGCGGCATTCAGTGACTACATCTTGCATTTTCTCCAAAAGTCTTGGGTCTCAAGACTTGCTTGTTTTTGCATGTTGTAGACCTACTCAGTAGCTTCCGAACAACATAGAGTTTGTCTACAATTTCCTATTTTAAGGTACCTTTTGATCGACATATAGAGAGGCGGTGTTGCAAGTCTCTGATAGGCCTTGCTATGGGATTTACTGCACAAAACGCAACTGGCGGCATTCAGTGACTACATCTTGCATTTTCTCCAAAAGTCTTGGGTCTCAAGACTTGCTTGTTTTTGCATGTTGTAGACCTACTCAGTAGCTTCCGAACAACATAGAGTTTGTCTACAATTTCCTATTTTAAGGTACCTTTTGATCGACATATAGAGAGGCGGTGTTGCATGGCTCTGATAGGCCTTGCTATGGGATTTACTGCACAAAACGCAACTGGCGGCATTCAGTGACTACATCTTGCATTTTCTCCAAAAGTCTTGGGTCTCAAGACTTGCTTGTTTTTGCATGTTGTAGACCTACTCAGTAGCTTCCGAACAACATAGAGTTTGTCTACAATTTCCTATTTTAAGGTACCTTTTGATCGACATATAGAGAGGCGGTGTTGCATGGCTCTGATAGGCCTTGCTATGGGATTTACTGCACAAAACGCAACTGGCGGCATTCAGTGACTACATCTTGCATTTTCTCCAAAAGTCTTGGGTCTCAAGACTTGCTTGTTTTTGCATGTTGTAGACCTACTCAGTAGCTTCCGAACAACATAGAGTTTGTCTACAATTTCCTATTTTAAGGTACCTTTTGATCGACATATAGAGAGGCGGTGTTGCATGTCTCTGATAGGCCTTGCTATGGGATTTACTGCACAAAACGCAACTGGCGGCATTCAGTGACTACATCTTGCATTTTCTCCAAAAGTCTTGGGTCTCAAGACTTGCTTGTTTTTGCATGTTGTAGACCTACTCAGTAGCTTCCGAACAACATAGAGTTTGTCTACAATTTCCTATTTTAAGGTACCTTTTGATCGACATATAGAGAGGCGGTGTTGCATGGCTCTGATAGGCCTTGCTATGGGATTTACTGCACAAAACGCAACTGGCGGCATTCAGTGACTACATCTTGCATTTTCTCCAAAAGTCTTGGGTCTCAAGACTTGCTTGTTTTTGCATGTTGTAGACCTACTCAGTAGCTTCCGAACAACATAGAGTTTGTCTACAATTTCCTATTTTAAGGTACCTTTTGATCGACATATAGAGAGGCGGTGTTGCATGGCTCTGATAGGCCTTGCTATGGGATTTACTGCACAAAACGCAACTGGCGGCATTCAGTGACTACATCTTGCATTTTCTCCAAAAGTCTTGGGTCTCAAGACTTGCTTGTTTTTGCATGTTGTAGACCTACTCAGTAGCTTCCGAACAACATAGAGTTTGTCTACAATTTCCTATTTTAAGGTACCTTTTGATCGACATATAGAGAGGCGGTGTTGCATGTCTCTGATAGGCCTTGCTATGGGATTTACTGCACAAAACGCAACTGGCGGCATTCAGTGACTACATCTTGCATTTTCTCCAAAAGTCTTGGGTCTCAAGACTTGCTTGTTTTTGCATGTTGTAGACCTACTCAGTAGCTTCCGAACAACATAGAGTTTGTCTACAATTTCCTATTTTAAGGTACCTTTTGATCGACATATAGAGAGGCGGTGTTGCATGTCTCTGATAGGCCTTGCTATGGGATTTACTGCACAAAACGCAACTGGCGGCATTCAGTGACTACATCTTGCATTTTCTCCAAAAGTCTTGGGTCTCAAGACTTGCTTGTTTTTGCATGTTGTAGACCTACTCAGTAGCTTCCGAACAACATAGAGTTTGTCTACAATTTCCTATTTTAAGGTACCTTTTGATCGACATATAGAGAGGCGGTGTTGCAAGTCTCTGACAGGCCTTGCTATGGGATTTACTGCACAAAACGCAACTGGCGGCATTCAGTGACTACATCTTGCATTTTCTCCAAAAGTCTTGGGTCTCAAGACTTGCTTGTTTTTGCATGTTGTAGACCTACTCAGTAGCTTCCGAACAACATAGAGTTTGTCTACAATTTCCTATTTTAAGGTACCTTTTGATCGACATATAGAGAGGCGGTGTTGCATGGCTCTGATAGGCCTTGCTATGGGATTTACTGCACAAAACGCAACTGGCGGCATTCAGTGACTACATCTTGCATTTTCTCCAAAAGTCTTGGGTCTCAAGACTTGCTTGTTTTTGCATGTTGTAGACCTACTCAGTAGCTTCCGAACAACATAGAGTTTGTCTACAATTTCCTATTTTAAGGTACCTTTTGATCGACATATAGAGAGGCGGTGTTGCATGGCTCTGATAGGCCTTGCTATGGGATTTACTGCACAAAACGCAACTGGCGGCATTCAGTGACTACATCTTGCATTTTCTCCAAAAGTCTTGGGTCTCAAGACTTGCTTGTTTTTGCATGTTGTAGACCTACTCAGTAGCTTCCGAACAACATAGAGTTTGTCTACAATTTCCTATTTTAAGGTACCTTTTGATCGACATATAGAGAGGCGGTGTTGCATGTCTCTGATAGGCCTTGCTATGGGATTTACTGCACAAAACGCAACTGGCGGCATTCAGTGACTACATCTTGCATTTTCTCCAAAAGTCTTGGGTCTCAAGACTTGCTTGTTTTTGCATGTTGTAGACCTACTCAGTAGCTTCCGAACAACATAGAGTTTGTCTACAATTTCCTATTTTAAGGTACCTTTTGATCGACATATAGAGAGGCGGTGTTGCATGTCTCTGATAGGCCTTGCTATGGGATTTACTGCACAAAACGCAACTGGCGGCATTCAGTGACTACATCTTGCATTTTCTCCAAAAGTCTTGGGTCTCAAGACTTGCTTGTTTTTGCATGTTGTAGACCTACTCAGTAGCTTCCGAACAACATAGAGTTTGTCTACAATTTCCTATTTTAAGGTACCTTTTGATCGACATATAGAGAGGCGGTGTTGCATGGCTCTGATAGGCCTTGCTATGGGATTTACTGCACAAAACGCAACTGGCGGCATTCAGTGACTACATCTTGCATTTTCTCCAAAAGTCTTGGGTCTCAAGACTTGCTTGTTTTTGCATGTTGTAGACCTACTCAGTAGCTTCCGAACAACATAGAGTTTGTCTACAATTTCCTATTTTAAGGTACCTTTTGATCGACATATAGAGAGGCGGTGTTGCATGGCTCTGATAGGCCTTGCTATGGGATTTACTGCACAAAACGCAACTGGCGGCATTCAGTGACTACATCTTGCATTTTCTCCAAAAGTCTTGGGTCTCAAGACTTGCTTGTTTTTGCATGTTGTAGACCTACTCAGTAGCTTCCGAACAACATAGAGTTTGTCTACAATTTCCTATTTTAAGGTACCTTTTGATCGACATATAGAGAGGCGGTGTTGCATGTCTCTGATAGGCCTTGCTATGGGATTTACTGCACAAAACGCAACTGGCGGCATTCAGTGACTACATCTTGCATTTTCTCCAAAAGTCTTGGGTCTCAAGACTTGCTTGTTTTTGCATGTTGTAGACCTACTCAGTAGCTTCCGAACAACATAGAGTTTGTCTACAATTTCCTATTTTAAGGTACCTTTTGATCGACATATAGAGAGGCGGTGTTGCATGTCTCTGATAGGCCTTGCTATGGGATTTACTGCACAAAACGCAACTGGCGGCATTCAGTGACTACATCTTGCATTTTCTCCAAAAGTCTTGGGTCTCAAGACTTGCTTGTTTTTGCATGTTGTAGACCTACTCAGTAGCTTCCGAACAACATAGAGTTTGTCTACAATTTCCTATTTTAAGGTACCTTTTGATCGACATATAGAGAGGCGGTGTTGCAAGTCTCTGACAGGCCTTGCTATGGGATTTACTGCACAAAACGCAACTGGCGGCATTCAGTGACTACATCTTGCATTTTCTCCAAAAGTCTTGGGTCTCAAGACTTGCTTGTTTTTGCATGTTGTAGACCTACTCAGTAGCTTCCGAACAACATAGAGTTTGTCTACAATTTCCTATTTTAAGGTACCTTTTGATCGACATATAGAGAGGCGGTGTTGCATGTCTCTGATAGGCCTTGCTATGGGATTTACTGCACAAAACGCAACTGGCGGCATTCAGTGACTACATCTTGCATTTTCTCCAAAAGTCTTGGGTCTCAAGACTTGCTTGTTTTTGCATGTTGTAGACCTACTCAGTAGCTTCCGAACAACATAGAGTTTGTCTACAATTTCCTATTTTAAGGTACCTTTTGATCGACATATAGAGAGGCGGTGTTGCATGGCTCTGATAGGCCTTGCTATGGGATTTACTGCACAAAACGCAACTGGCGGCATTCAGTGACTACATCTTGCATTTTCTCCAAAAGTCTTGGGTCTCAAGACTTGCTTGTTTTTGCATGTTGTAGACCTACTCAGTAGCTTCCGAACAACATAGAGTTTGTCTACAATTTCCTATTTTAAGGTACCTTTTGATCGACATATAGAGAGGCGGTGTTGCATGGCTCTGATAGGCCTTGCTATGGGATTTACTGCACAAAACGCAACTGGCGGCATTCAGTGACTACATCTTGCATTTTCTCCAAAAGTCTTGGGTCTCAAGACTTGCTTGTTTTTGCATGTTGTAGACCTACTCAGTAGCTTCCGAACAACATAGAGTTTGTCTACAATTTCCTATTTTAAGGTACCTTTTGATC
This sequence comes from Patiria miniata, assembly GCF_015706575.1. Lineage (NCBI taxonomy): Eukaryota > Metazoa > Echinodermata > Asteroidea > Valvatida > Asterinidae > Patiria > Patiria miniata. Next base: position 8,870,779 of record NW_024037071.1, read on the forward strand.
GACATATAGAGAGGCGGTGTTGCATGGCTCTGATAGGCCTTGCTATGGGATTTACTGCACAAAACGCAACTGGCGGCATTCAGTGACTACATCTTGCATTTTCTCCAAAAGTCTTGGGTCTCAAGACTTGCTTGTTTTTGCATGTTGTAGACCTACTCAGTAGCTTCCGAACAACATAGAGTTTGTCTACAATTTCCTATTTTAAGGTACCTTTTGATCGACATATAGAGAGGCGGTGTTGCATGGCTCTGATAGGCCTTGCTATGGGATTTACTGCACAAAACGCAACTGGCGGCATTCAGTGACTACATCTTGCATTTTCTCCAAAAGTCTTGGGTCTCAAGACTTGCTTGTTTTTGCATGTTGTAGACCTACTCAGTAGCTTCCGAACAACATAGAGTTTGTCTACAATTTCCTATTTTAAGGTACCTTTTGATCGACATATAGAGAGGCGGTGTTGCATGGCTCTGATAGGCCTTGCTATGGGATTTACTGCACAAAACGCAACTGGCGGCATTCAGTGACTACATCTTGCATTTTCTCCAAAAGTCTTGGGTCTCAAGACTTGCTTGTTTTTGCATGTTGTAGACCTACTCAGTAGCTTCCGAACAACATAGAGTTTGTCTACAATTTCCTATTTTAAGGTACCTTTTGATCGACATATAGAGAGGCGGTGTTGCATGGCTCTGATAGGCCTTGCTATGGGATTTACTGCACAAAACGCAACTGGCGGCATTCAGTGACTACATCTTGCATTTTCTCCAAAAGTCTTGGGTCTCAAGACTTGCTTGTTTTTGCATGTTGTAGACCTACTCAGTAGCTTCCGAACAACATAGAGTTTGTCTACAATTTCCTATTTTAAGGTACCTTTTGATCGACATATAGAGAGGCGGTGTTGCATGGCTCTGATAGGCCTTGCTATGGGATTTACTGCACAAAACGCAACTGGCGGCATTCAGTGACTACATCTTGCATTTTCTCCAAAAGTCTTGGGTCTCAAGACTTGCTTGTTTTTGCATGTTGTAGACCTACTCAGTAGCTTCCGAACAACATAGAGTTTGTCTACAATTTCCTATTTTAAGGTACCTTTTGATCGACATATAGAGAGGCGGTGTTGCATGTCTCTGATAGGCCTTGCTATGGGATTTACTGCACAAAACGCAACTGGCGGCATTCAGTGACTACATCTTGCATTTTCTCCAAAAGTCTTGGGTCTCAAGACTTGCTTGTTTTTGCATGTTGTAGACCTACTCAGTAGCTTCCGAACAACATAGAGTTTGTCTACAATTTCCTATTTTAAGGTACCTTTTGATCGACATATAGAGAGGCGGTGTTGCATGTCTCTGATAGGCCTTGCTATGGGATTTACTGCACAAAACGCAACTGGCGGCATTCAGTGACTACATCTTGCATTTTCTCCAAAAGTCTTGGGTCTCAAGACTTGCTTGTTTTTGCATGTTGTAGACCTACTCAGTAGCTTCCGAACAACATAGAGTTTGTCTACAATTTCCTATTTTAAGGTACCTTTTGATCGACATATAGAGAGGCGGTGTTGCAAGTCTCTGACAGGCCTTGCTATGGGATTTACTGCACAAAACGCAACTGGCGGCATTCAGTGACTACATCTTGCATTTTCTCCAAAAGTCTTGGGTCTCAAGACTTGCTTGTTTTTGCATGTTGTAGACCTACTCAGTAGCTTCCGAACAACATAGAGTTTGTCTACAATTTCCTATTTTAAGGTACCTTTTGATCGACATATAGAGAGGCGGTGTTGCATGGCTCTGATAGGCCTTGCTATGGGATTTACTGCACAAAACGCAACTGGCGGCATTCAGTGACTACATCTTGCATTTTCTCCAAAAGTCTTGGGTCTCAAGACTTGCTTGTTTTTGCATGTTGTAGACCTACTCAGTAGCTTCCGAACAACATAGAGTTTGTCTACAATTTCCTATTTTAAGGTACCTTTTGATCGACATATAGAGAGGCGGTGTTGCATGGCTCTGATAGGCCTTGCTATGGGATTTACTGCACAAAACGCAACTGGCGGCATTCAGTGACTACATCTTGCATTTTCTCCAAAAGTCTTGGGTCTCAAGACTTGCTTGTTTTTGCATGTTGTAGACCTACTCAGTAGCTTCCGAACAACATAGAGTTTGTCTACAATTTCCTATTTTAAGGTACCTTTTGATCGACATATAGAGAGGCGGTGTTGCATGTCTCTGATAGGCCTTGCTATGGGATTTACTGCACAAAACGCAACTGGCGGCATTCAGTGACTACATCTTGCATTTTCTCCAAAAGTCTTGGGTCTCAAGACTTGCTTGTTTTTGCATGTTGTAGACCTACTCAGTAGCTTCCGAACAACATAGAGTTTGTCTACAATTTCCTATTTTAAGGTACCTTTTGATCGACATATAGAGAGGCGGTGTTGCATGGCTCTGATAGGCCTTGCTATGGGATTTACTGCACAAAACGCAACTGGCGGCATTCAGTGACTACATCTTGCATTTTCTCCAAAAGTCTTGGGTCTCAAGACTTGCTTGTTTTTGCATGTTGTAGACCTACTCAGTAGCTTCCGAACAACATAGAGTTTGTCTACAATTTCCTATTTTAAGGTACCTTTTGATCGACATATAGAGAGGCGGTGTTGCATGGCTCTGATAGGCCTTGCTATGGGATTTACTGCACAAAACGCAACTGGCGGCATTCAGTGACTACATCTTGCATTTTCTCCAAAAGTCTTGGGTCTCAAGACTTGCTTGTTTTTGCATGTTGTAGACCTACTCAGTAGCTTCCGAACAACATAGAGTTTGTCTACAATTTCCTATTTTAAGGTACCTTTTGATCGACATATAGAGAGGCGGTGTTGCATGGCTCTGATAGGCCTTGCTATGGGATTTACTGCACAAAACGCAACTGGCGGCATTCAGTGACTACATCTTGCATTTTCTCCAAAAGTCTTGGGTCTCAAGACTTGCTTGTTTTTGCATGTTGTAGACCTACTCAGTAGCTTCCGAACAACATAGAGTTTGTCTACAATTTCCTATTTTAAGGTACCTTTTGATCGACATATAGAGAGGCGGTGTTGCATGTCTCTGATAGGCCTTGCTATGGGATTTACTGCACAAAACGCAACTGGCGGCATTCAGTGACTACATCTTGCATTTTCTCCAAAAGTCTTGGGTCTCAAGACTTGCTTGTTTTTGCATGTTGTAGACCTACTCAGTAGCTTCCGAACAACATAGAGTTTGTCTACAATTTCCTATTTTAAGGTACCTTTTGATCGACATATAGAGAGGCGGTGTTGCATGTCTCTGACAGGCCTTGCTATGGGATTTACTGCACAAAACGCAACTGGCGGCATTCAGTGACTACATCTTGCATTTTCTCCAAAAGTCTTGGGTCTCAAGACTTGCTTGTTTTTGCATGTTGTAGACCTACTCAGTAGCTTCCGAACAACATAGAGTTTGTCTACAATTTCCTATTTTAAGGTACCTTTTGATCGACATATAGAGAGGCGGTGTTGCAAGTCTCTGACAGGCCTTGCTATGGGATTTACTGCACAAAACGCAACTGGCGGCATTCAGTGACTACATCTTGCATTTTCTCCAAAAGTCTTGGGTCTCAAGACTTGCTTGTTTTTGCATGTTGTAGACCTACTCAGTAGCTTCCGAACAACATAGAGTTTGTCTACAATTTCCTATTTTAAGGTACCTTTTGATCGACATATAGAGAGGCGGTGTTGCATGGCTCTGATAGGCCTTGCTATGGGATTTACTGCACAAAACGCAACTGGCGGCATTCAGTGACTACATCTTGCATTTTCTCCAAAAGTCTTGGGTCTCAAGACTTGCTTGTTTTTGCATGTTGTAGACCTACTCAGTAGCTTCCGAACAACATAGAGTTTGTCTACAATTTCCTATTTTAAGGTACCTTTTGATCGACATATAGAGAGGCGGTGTTGCATGGCTCTGATAGGCCTTGCTATGGGATTTACTGCACAAAACGCAACTGGCGGCATTCAGTGACTACATCTTGCATTTTCTCCAAAAGTCTTGGGTCTCAAGACTTGCTTGTTTTTGCATGTTGTAGACCTACTCAGTAGCTTCCGAACAACATAGAGTTTGTCTACAATTTCCTATTTTAAGGTACCTTTTGATCGACATATAGAGAGGCGGTGTTGCATGGCTCTGATAGGCCTTGCTATGGGATTTACTGCACAAAACGCAACTGGCGGCATTCAGTGACTACATCTTGCATTTTCTCCAAAAGTCTTGGGTCTCAAGACTTGCTTGTTTTTGCATGTTGTAGACCTACTCAGTAGCTTCCGAACAACATAGAGTTTGTCTACAATTTCCTATTTTAAGGTACCTTTTGATCGACATATAGAGAGGCGGTGTTGCAAGTCTCTGACAGGCCTTGCTATGGGATTTACTGCACAAAACGCAACTGGCGGCATTCAGTGACTACATCTTGCATTTTCTCCAAAAGTCTTGGGTCTCAAGACTTGCTTGTTTTTGCATGTTGTAGACCTACTCAGTAGCTTCCGAACAACATAGAGTTTGTCTACAATTTCCTATTTTAAGGTACCTTTTGATCGACATATAGAGAGGCGGTGTTGCATGGCTCTGATAGGCCTTGCTATGGGATTTACTGCACAAAACGCAACTGGCGGCATTCAGTGACTACATCTTGCATTTTCTCCAAAAGTCTTGGGTCTCAAGACTTGCTTGTTTTTGCATGTTGTAGACCTACTCAGTAGCTTCCGAACAACATAGAGTTTGTCTACAATTTCCTATTTTAAGGTACCTTTTGATCGACATATAGAGAGGCGGTGTTGCAAGTCTCTGATAGGCCTTGCTATGGGATTTACTGCACAAAACGCAACTGGCGGCATTCAGTGACTACATCTTGCATTTTCTCCAAAAGTCTTGGGTCTCAAGACTTGCTTGTTTTTGCATGTTGTAGACCTACTCAGTAGCTTCCGAACAACATAGAGTTTGTCTACAATTTCCTATTTTAAGGTACCTTTTGATCGACATATAGAGAGGCGGTGTTGCATGGCTCTGATAGGCCTTGCTATGGGATTTACTGCACAAAACGCAACTGGCGGCATTCAGTGACTACATCTTGCATTTTCTCCAAAAGTCTTGGGTCTCAAGACTTGCTTGTTTTTGCATGTTGTAGACCTACTCAGTAGCTTCCGAACAACATAGAGTTTGTCTACAATTTCCTATTTTAAGGTACCTTTTGATCGACATATAGAGAGGCGGTGTTGCAAGTCTCTGACAGGCCTTGCTATGGGATTTACTGCACAAAACGCAACTGGCGGCATTCAGTGACTACATCTTGCATTTTCTCCAAAAGTCTTGGGTCTCAAGACTTGCTTGTTTTTGCATGTTGTAGACCTACTCAGTAGCTTCCGAACAACATAGAGTTTGTCTACAATTTCCTATTTTAAGGTACCTTTTGATCGACATATAGAGAGGCGGTGTTGCAAGTCTCTGACAGGCCTTGCTATGGGATTTACTGCACAAAACGCAACTGGCGGCATTCAGTGACTACATCTTGCATTTTCTCCAAAAGTCTTGGGTCTCAAGACTTGCTTGTTTTTGCATGTTGTAGACCTACTCAGTAGCTTCCGAACAACATAGAGTTTGTCTACAATTTCCTATTTTAAGGTACCTTTTGATCGACATATAGAGAGGCGGTGTTGCAAGGCTCTGACAGGCCTTGCTATGGGATTTACTGCACAAAACGCAACTGGCGGCATTCAGTGACTACATCTTGCATTTTCTCCAAAAGTCTTGGGTCTCAAGACTTGCTTGTTTTTGCATGTTGTAGACCTACTCAGTAGCTTCCGAACAACATAGAGTTTGTCTACAATTTCCTATTTTAAGGTACCTTTTGATCGACATATAGAGAGGCGGTGTTGCATGTCTCTGATAGGCCTTGCTATGGGATTTACTGCACAAAACGCAACTGGCGGCATTCAGTGACTACATCTTGCATTTTCTCCAAAAGTCTTGGGTCTCAAGACTTGCTTGTTTTTGCATGTTGTAGACCTACTCAGTAGCTTCCGAACAACATAGAGTTTGTCTACAATTTCCTATTTTAAGGTACCTTTTGATCGACATATAGAGAGGCGGTGTTGCATGGCTCTGATAGGCCTTGCTATGGGATTTACTGCACAAAACGCAACTGGCGGCATTCAGTGACTACATCTTGCATTTTCTCCAAAAGTCTTGGGTCTCAAGACTTGCTTGTTTTTGCATGTTGTAGACCTACTCAGTAGCTTCCGAACAACATAGAGTTTGTCTACAATTTCCTATTTTAAGGTACCTTTTGATCGACATATAGAGAGGCGGTGTTGCAAGTCTCTGATAGGCCTTGCTATGGGATTTACTGCACAAAACGCAACTGGCGGCATTCAGTGACTACATCTTGCATTTTCTCCAAAAGTCTTGGGTCTCAAGACTTGCTTGTTTTTGCATGTTGTAGACCTACTCAGTAGCTTCCGAACAACATAGAGTTTGTCTACAATTTCCTATTTTAAGGTACCTTTTGATCGACATATAGAGAGGCGGTGTTGCATGTCTCTGATAGGCCTTGCTATGGGATTTACTGCACAAAACGCAACTGGCGGCATTCAGTGACTACATCTTGCATTTTCTCCAAAAGTCTTGGGTCTCAAGACTTGCTTGTTTTTGCATGTTGTAGACCTACTCAGTAGCTTCCGAACAACATAGAGTTTGTCTACAATTTCCTATTTTAAGGTACCTTTTGATCGACATATAGAGAGGCGGTGTTGCATGTCTCTGATAGGCCTTGCTATGGGATTTACTGCACAAAACGCAACTGGCGGCATTCAGTGACTACATCTTGCATTTTCTCCAAAAGTCTTGGGTCTCAAGACTTGCTTGTTTTTGCATGTTGTAGACCTACTCAGTAGCTTCCGAACAACATAGAGTTTGTCTACAATTTCCTATTTTAAGGTACCTTTTGATCGACATATAGAGAGGCGGTGTTGCATCTCTGACAGGCCTTGCTATGGGATTTACTGCACAAAACGCAACTGGCGGCATTCAGTGACTACATCTTGCATTTTCTCCAAAAGTCTTGGGTCTCAAGACTTGCTTGTTTTTGCATGTTGTAGACCTACTCAGTAGCTTCCGAACAACATAGAGTTTGTCTACAATTTCCTATTTTAAGGTACCTTTTGATCGACATATAGAGAGGCGGTGTTGCATGTCTCTGATAGGCCTTGCTATGGGATTTACTGCACAAAACGCAACTGGCGGCATTCAGTGACTACATCTTGCATTTTCTCCAAAAGTCTTGGGTCTCAAGACTTGCTTGTTTTTGCATGTTGTAGACCTACTCAGTAGCTTCCGAACAACATAGAGTTTGTCTACAATTTCCTATTTTAAGGTACCTTTTGATCGACATATAGAGAGGCGGTGTTGCATGTCTCTGATAGGCCTTGCTATGGGATTTACTGCACAAAACGCAACTGGCGGCATTCAGTGACTACATCTTGCATTTTCTCCAAAAGTCTTGGGTCTCAAGACTTGCTTGTTTTTGCATGTTGTAGACCTACTCAGTAGCTTCCGAACAACATAGAGTTTGTCTACAATTTCCTATTTTAAGGTACCTTTTGATCGACATATAGAGAGGCGGTGTTGCAAGTCTCTGATAGGCCTTGCTATGGGATTTACTGCACAAAACGCAACTGGCGGCATTCAGTGACTACATCTTGCATTTTCTCCAAAAGTCTTGGGTCTCAAGACTTGCTTGTTTTTGCATGTTGTAGACCTACTCAGTAGCTTCCGAACAACATAGAGTTTGTCTACAATTTCCTATTTTAAGGTACCTTTTGATCGACATATAGAGAGGCGGTGTTGCATGGCTCTGATAGGCCTTGCTATGGGATTTACTGCACAAAACGCAACTGGCGGCATTCAGTGACTACATCTTGCATTTTCTCCAAAAGTCTTGGGTCTCAAGACTTGCTTGTTTTTGCATGTTGTAGACCTACTCAGTAGCTTCCGAACAACATAGAGTTTGTCTACAATTTCCTATTTTAAGGTACCTTTTGATCGACATATAGAGAGGCGGTGTTGCAAGTCTCTGACAGGCCTTGCTATGGGATTTACTGCACAAAACGCAACTGGCGGCATTCAGTGACTACATCTTGCATTTTCTCCAAAAGTCTTGGGTCTCAAGACTTGCTTGTTTTTGCATGTTGTAGACCTACTCAGTAGCTTCCGAACAACATAGAGTTTGTCTACAATTTCCTATTTTAAGGTACCTTTTGATCGACATATAGAGAGGCGGTGTTGCATGTCTCTGATAGGCCTTGCTATGGGATTTACTGCACAAAACGCAACTGGCGGCATTCAGTGACTACATCTTGCATTTTCTCCAAAAGTCTTGGGTCTCAAGACTTGCTTGTTTTTGCATGTTGTAGACCTACTCAGTAGCTTCCGAACAACATAGAGTTTGTCTACAATTTCCTATTTTAAGGTACCTTTTGATCGACATATAGAGAGGCGGTGTTGCATGGCTCTGATAGGCCTTGCTATGGGATTTACTGCACAAAACGCAACTGGCGGCATTCAGTGACTACATCTTGCATTTTCTCCAAAAGTCTTGGGTCTCAAGACTTGCTTGTTTTTGCATGTTGTAGACCTACTCAGTAGCTTCCGAACAACATAGAGTTTGTCTACAATTTCCTATTTTAAGGTACCTTTTGATCGACATATAGAGAGGCGGTGTTGCAAGTCTCTGACAGGCCTTGCTATGGGATTTACTGCACAAAACGCAACTGGCGGCATTCAGTGACTACATCTTGCATTTTCTCCAAAAGTCTTGGGTCTCAAGACTTGCTTGTTTTTGCATGTTGTAGACCTACTCAGTAGCTTCCGAACAACATAGAGTTTGTCTACAATTTCCTATTTTAAGGTACCTTTTGATCGACATATAGAGAGGCGGTGTTGCATGTCTCTGATAGGCCTTGCTATGGGATTTACTGCACAAAACGCAACTGGCGGCATTCAGTGACTACATCTTGCATTTTCTCCAAAAGTCTTGGGTCTCAAGACTTGCTTGTTTTTGCATGTTGTAGACCTACTCAGTAGCTTCCGAACAACATAGAGTTTGTCTACAATTTCCTATTTTAAGGTACCTTTTGATCGACATATAGAGAGGCGGTGTTGCATGGCTCTGATAGGCCTTGCTATGGGATTTACTGCACAAAACGCAACTGGCGGCATTCAGTGACTACATCTTGCATTTTCTCCAAAAGTCTTGGGTCTCAAGACTTGCTTGTTTTTGCATGTTGTAGACCTACTCAGTAGCTTCCGAACAACATAGAGTTTGTCTACAATTTCCTATTTTAAGGTACCTTTTGATCGACATATAGAGAGGCGGTGTTGCATGGCTCTGACAGGCCTTGCTATGGGATTTACTGCACAAAACGCAACTGGCGGCATTCAGTGACTACATCTTGCATTTTCTCCAAAAGTCTTGGGTCTCAAGACTTGCTTGTTTTTGCATGTTGTAGACCTACTCAGTAGCTTCCGAACAACATAGAGTTTGTCTACAATTTCCTATTTTAAGGTACCTTTTGATCGACATATAGAGAGGCGGTGTTGCATGTCTCTGATAGGCCTTGCTATGGGATTTACTGCACAAAACGCAACTGGCGGCATTCAGTGACTACATCTTGCATTTTCTCCAAAAGTCTTGGGTCTCAAGACTTGCTTGTTTTTGCATGTTGTAGACCTACTCAGTAGCTTCCGAACAACATAGAGTTTGTCTACAATTTCCTATTTTAAGGTACCTTTTGATCGACATATAGAGAGGCGGTGTTGCATGTCTCTGACAGGCCTTGCTATGGGATTTACTGCACAAAACGCAACTGGCGGCATTCAGTGACTACATCTTGCATTTTCTCCAAAAGTCTTGGGTCTCAAGACTTGCTTGTTTTTGCATGTTGTAGACCTACTCAGTAGCTTCCGAACAACATAGAGTTTGTCTACAATTTCCTATTTTAAGGTACCTTTTGATCGACATATAGAGAGGCGGTGTTGCATGTCTCTGATAGGCCTTGCTATGGGATTTACTGCACAAAACGCAACTGGCGGCATTCAGTGACTACATCTTGCATTTTCTCCAAAAGTCTTGGGTCTCAAGACTTGCTTGTTTTTGCATGTTGTAGACCTACTCAGTAGCTTCCGAACAACATAGAGTTTGTCTACAATTTCCTATTTTAAGGTACCTTTTGATCGACATATAGAGAGGCGGTGTTGCAAGTCTCTGACAGGCCTTGCTATGGGATTTACTGCACAAAACGCAACTGGCGGCATTCAGTGACTACATCTTGCATTTTCTCCAAAAGTCTTGGGTCTCAAGACTTGCTTGTTTTTGCATGTTGTAGACCTACTCAGTAGCTTCCGAACAACATAGAGTTTGTCTACAATTTCCTATTTTAAGGTACCTTTTGATCGACATATAGAGAGGCGGTGTTGCATGGCTCTGATAGGCCTTGCTATGGGATTTACTGCACAAAACGCAACTGGCGGCATTCAGTGACTACATCTTGCATTTTCTCCAAAAGTCTTGGGTCTCAAGACTTGCTTGTTTTTGCATGTTGTAGACCTACTCAGTAGCTTCCGAACAACATAGAGTTTGTCTACAATTTCCTATTTTAAGGTACCTTTTGATCGACATATAGAGAGGCGGTGTTGCATGTCTCTGATAGGCCTTGCTATGGGATTTACTGCACAAAACGCAACTGGCGGCATTCAGTGACTACATCTTGCATTTTCTCCAAAAGTCTTGGGTCTCAAGACTTGCTTGTTTTTGCATGTTGTAGACCTACTCAGTAGCTTCCGAACAACATAGAGTTTGTCTACAATTTCCTATTTTAAGGTACCTTTTGATCGACATATAGAGAGGCGGTGTTGCATGGCTCTGATAGGCCTTGCTATGGGATTTACTGCACAAAACGCAACTGGCGGCATTCAGTGACTACATCTTGCATTTTCTCCAAAAGTCTTGGGTCTCAAGACTTGCTTGTTTTTGCATGTTGTAGACCTACTCAGTAGCTTCCGAACAACATAGAGTTTGTCTACAATTTCCTATTTTAAGGTACCTTTTGATCGACATATAGAGAGGCGGTGTTGCATGTCTCTGATAGGCCTTGCTATGGGATTTACTGCACAAAACGCAACTGGCGGCATTCAGTGACTACATCTTGCATTTTCTCCAAAAGTCTTGGGTCTCAAGACTTGCTTGTTTTTGCATGTTGTAGACCTACTCAGTAGCTTCCGAACAACATAGAGTTTGTCTACAATTTCCTATTTTAAGGTACCTTTTGATCGACATATAGAGAGGCGGTGTTGCATGTCTCTGATAGGCCTTGCTATGGGATTTACTGCACAAAACGCAACTGGCGGCATTCAGTGACTACATCTTGCATTTTCTCCAAAAGTCTTGGGTCTCAAGACTTGCTTGTTTTTGCATGTTGTAGACCTACTCAGTAGCTTCCGAACAACATAGAGTTTGTCTACAATTTCCTATTTTAAGGTACCTTTTGATCGACATATAGAGAGGCGGTGTTGCAAGTCTCTGACAGGCCTTGCTATGGGATTTACTGCACAAAACGCAACTGGCGGCATTCAGTGACTACATCTTGCATTTTCTCCAAAAGTCTTGGGTCTCAAGACTTGCTTGTTTTTGCATGTTGTAGACCTACTCAGTAGCTTCCGAACAACATAGAGTTTGTCTACAATTTCCTATTTTAAGGTACCTTTTGATCGACATATAGAGAGGCGGTGTTGCATGGCTCTGATAGGCCTTGCTATGGGATTTACTGCACAAAACGCAACTGGCGGCATTCAGTGACTACATCTTGCATTTTCTCCAAAAGTCTTGGGTCTCAAGACTTGCTTGTTTTTGCATGTTGTAGACCTACTCAGTAGCTTCCGAACAACATAGAGTTTGTCTACAATTTCCTATTTTAAGGTACCTTTTGATCGACATATAGAGAGGCGGTGTTGCAAGTCTCTGACAGGCCTTGCTATGGGATTTACTGCACAAAACGCAACTGGCGGCATTCAGTGACTACATCTTGCATTTTCTCCAAAAGTCTTGGGTCTCAAGACTTGCTTGTTTTTGCATGTTGTAGACCTACTCAGTAGCTTCCGAACAACATAGAGTTTGTCTACAATTTCCTATTTTAAGGTACCTTTTGATCGACATATAGAGAGGCGGTGTTGCATGGCTCTGATAGGCCTTGCTATGGGATTTACTGCACAAAACGCAACTGGCGGCATTCAGTGACTACATCTTGCATTTTCTCCAAAAGTCTTGGGTCTCAAGACTTGCTTGTTTTTGCATGTTGTAGACCTACTCAGTAGCTTCCGAACAACATAGAGTTTGTCTACAATTTCCTATTTTAAGGTACCTTTTGATCGACATATAGAGAGGCGGTGTTGCATGGCTCTGATAGGCCTTGCTATGGGATTTACTGCACAAAACGCAACTGGCGGCATTCAGTGACTACATCTTGCATTTTCTCCAAAAGTCTTGGGTCTCAAGACTTGCTTGTTTTTGCATGTTGTAGACCTACTCAGTAGCTTCCGAACAACATAGAGTTTGTCTACAATTTCCTATTTTAAGGTACCTTTTGATCGACATATAGAGAGGCGGTGTTGCAAGTCTCTGATAGGCCTTGCTATGGGATTTACTGCACAAAACGCAACTGGCGGCATTCAGTGACTACATCTTGCATTTTCTCCAAAAGTCTTGGGTCTCAAGACTTGCTTGTTTTTGCATGTTGTAGACCTACTCAGTAGCTTCCGAACAACATAGAGTTTGTCTACAATTTCCTATTTTAAGGTACCTTTTGATCGACATATAGAGAGGCGGTGTTGCATGTCTCTGATAGGCCTTGCTATGGGATTTACTGCACAAAACGCAACTGGCGGCATTCAGTGACTACATCTTGCATTTTCTCCAAAAGTCTTGGGTCTCAAGACTTGCTTGTTTTTGCATGTTGTAGACCTACTCAGTAGCTTCCGAACAACATAGAGTTTGTCTACAATTTCCTATTTTAAGGTACCTTTTGATCGACATATAGAGAGGCGGTGTTGCATGGCTCTGATAGGCCTTGCTATGGGATTTACTGCACAAAACGCAACTGGCGGCATTCAGTGACTACATCTTGCATTTTCTCCAAAAGTCTTGGGTCTCAAGACTTGCTTGTTTTTGCATGTTGTAGACCTACTCAGTAGCTTCCGAACAACATAGAGTTTGTCTACAATTTCCTATTTTAAGGTACCTTTTGATCGACATATAGAGAGGCGGTGTTGCATGGCTCTGATAGGCCTTGCTATGGGATTTACTGCACAAAACGCAACTGGCGGCATTCAGTGACTACATCTTGCATTTTCTCCAAAAGTCTTGGGTCTCAAGACTTGCTTGTTTTTGCATGTTGTAGACCTACTCAGTAGCTTCCGAACAACATAGAGTTTGTCTACAATTTCCTATTTTAAGGTACCTTTTGATCGACATATAGAGAGGCGGTGTTGCATGGCTCTGATAGGCCTTGCTATGGGATTTACTGCACAAAACGCAACTGGCGGCATTCAGTGACTACATCTTGCATTTTCTCCAAAAGTCTTGGGTCTCAAGACTTGCTTGTTTTTGCATGTTGTAGACCTACTCAGTAGCTTCCGAACAACATAGAGTTTGTCTACAATTTCCTATTTTAAGGTACCTTTTGATCGACATATAGAGAGGCGGTGTTGCAAGTCTCTGACAGGCCTTGCTATGGGATTTACTGCACAAAACGCAACTGGCGGCATTCAGTGACTACATCTTGCATTTTCTCCAAAAGTCTTGGGTCTCAAGACTTGCTTGTTTTTGCATGTTGTAGACCTACTCAGTAGCTTCCGAACAACATAGAGTTTGTCTACAATTTCCTATTTTAAGGTACCTTTTGATCGACATATAGAGAGGCGGTGTTGCATGGCTCTGATAGGCCTTGCTATGGGATTTACTGCACAAAACGCAACTGGCGGCATTCAGTGACTACATCTTGCATTTTCTCCAAAAGTCTTGGGTCTCAAGACTTGCTTGTTTTTGCATGTTGTAGACCTACTCAGTAGCTTCCGAACAACATAGAGTTTGTCTACAATTTCCTATTTTAAGGTACCTTTTGATCGACATATAGAGAGGCGGTGTTGCAAGTCTCTGACAGGCCTTGCTATGGGATTTACTGCACAAAACGCAACTGGCGGCATTCAGTGACTACATCTTGCATTTTCTCCAAAAGTCTTGGGTCTCAAGACTTGCTTGTTTTTGCATGTTGTAGACCTACTCAGTAGCTTCCGAACAACATAGAGTTTGTCTACAATTTCCTATTTTAAGGTACCTTTTGATCGACATATAGAGAGGCGGTGTTGCAAGTCTCTGATAGGCCTTGCTATGGGATTTACTGCACAAAACGCAACTGGCGGCATTCAGTGACTACATCTTGCATTTTCTCCAAAAGTCTTGGGTCTCAAGACTTGCTTGTTTTTGCATGTTGTAGACCTACTCAGTAGCTTCCGAACAACATAGAGTTTGTCTACAATTTCCTATTTTAAGGTACCTTTTGATCGACATATAGAGAGGCGGTGTTGCATGGCTCTGATAGGCCTTGCTATGGGATTTACTGCACAAAACGCAACTGGCGGCATTCAGTGACTACATCTTGCATTTTCTCCAAAAGTCTTGGGTCTCAAGACTTGCTTGTTTTTGCATGTTGTAGACCTACTCAGTAGCTTCCGAACAACATAGAGTTTGTCTACAATTTCCTATTTTAAGGTACCTTTTGATCGACATATAGAGAGGCGGTGTTGCATGGCTCTGATAGGCCTTGCTATGGGATTTACTGCACAAAACGCAACTGGCGGCATTCAGTGACTACATCTTGCATTTTCTCCAAAAGTCTTGGGTCTCAAGACTTGCTTGTTTTTGCATGTTGTAGACCTACTCAGTAGCTTCCGAACAACATAGAGTTTGTCTACAATTTCCTATTTTAAGGTACCTTTTGATCGACATATAGAGAGGCGGTGTTGCATGGCTCTGATAGGCCTTGCTATGGGATTTACTGCACAAAACGCAACTGGCGGCATTCAGTGACTACATCTTGCATTTTCTCCAAAAGTCTTGGGTCTCAAGACTTGCTTGTTTTTGCATGTTGTAGACCTACTCAGTAGCTTCCGAACAACATAGAGTTTGTCTACAATTTCCTATTTTAAGGTACCTTTTGATCGACATATAGAGAGGCGGTGTTGCAAGTCTCTGACAGGCCTTGCTATGGGATTTACTGCACAAAACGCAACTGGCGGCATTCAGTGACTACATCTTGCATTTTCTCCAAAAGTCTTGGGTCTCAAGACTTGCTTGTTTTTGCATGTTGTAGACCTACTCAGTAGCTTCCGAACAACATAGAGTTTGTCTACAATTTCCTATTTTAAGGTACCTTTTGATCGACATATAGAGAGGCGGTGTTGCATGGCTCTGATAGGCCTTGCTATGGGATTTACTGCACAAAACGCAACTGGCGGCATTCAGTGACTACATCTTGCATTTTCTCCAAAAGTCTTGGGTCTCAAGACTTGCTTGTTTTTGCATGTTGTAGACCTACTCAGTAGCTTCCGAACAACATAGAGTTTGTCTACAATTTCCTATTTTAAGGTACCTTTTGATCGACATATAGAGAGGCGGTGTTGCATGGCTCTGATAGGCCTTGCTATGGGATTTACTGCACAAAACGCAACTGGCGGCATTCAGTGACTACATCTTGCATTTTCTCCAAAAGTCTTGGGTCTCAAGACTTGCTTGTTTTTGCATGTTGTAGACCTACTCAGTAGCTTCCGAACAACATAGAGTTTGTCTACAATTTCCTATTTTAAGGTACCTTTTGATCGACATATAGAGAGGCGGTGTTGCAAGTCTCTGACAGGCCTTGCTATGGGATTTACTGCACAAAACGCAACTGGCGGCATTCAGTGACTACATCTTGCATTTTCTCCAAAAGTCTTGGGTCTCAAGACTTGCTTGTTTTTGCATGTTGTAGACCTACTCAGTAGCTTCCGAACAACATAGAGTTTGTCTACAATTTCCTATTTTAAGGTACCTTTTGATCGACATATAGAGAGGCGGTGTTGCATGTCTCTGATAGGCCTTGCTATGGGATTTACTGCACAAAACGCAACTGGCGGCATTCAGTGACTACATCTTGCATTTTCTCCAAAAGTCTTGGGTCTCAAGACTTGCTTGTTTTTGCATGTTGTAGACCTACTCAGTAGCTTCCGAACAACATAGAGTTTGTCTACAATTTCCTATTTTAAGGTACCTTTTGATCGACATATAGAGAGGCGGTGTTGCATGGCTCTGATAGGCCTTGCTATGGGATTTACTGCACAAAACGCAACTGGCGGCATTCAGTGACTACATCTTGCATTTTCTCCAAAAGTCTTGGGTCTCAAGACTTGCTTGTTTTTGCATGTTGTAGACCTACTCAGTAGCTTCCGAACAACATAGAGTTTGTCTACAATTTCCTATTTTAAGGTACCTTTTGATCGACATATAGAGAGGCGGTGTTGCATGTCTCTGATAGGCCTTGCTATGGGATTTACTGCACAAAACGCAACTGGCGGCATTCAGTGACTACATCTTGCATTTTCTCCAAAAGTCTTGGGTCTCAAGACTTGCTTGTTTTTGCATGTTGTAGACCTACTCAGTAGCTTCCGAACAACATAGAGTTTGTCTACAATTTCCTATTTTAAGGTACCTTTTGATCGACATATAGAGAGGCGGTGTTGCAAGTCTCTGACAGGCCTTGCTATGGGATTTACTGCACAAAACGCAACTGGCGGCATTCAGTGACTACATCTTGCATTTTCTCCAAAAGTCTTGGGTCTCAAGACTTGCTTGTTTTTGCATGTTGTAGACCTACTCAGTAGCTTCCGAACAACATAGAGTTTGTCTACAATTTCCTATTTTAAGGTACCTTTTGATCGACATATAGAGAGGCGGTGTTGCATGGCTCTGATAGGCCTTGCTATGGGATTTACTGCACAAAACGCAACTGGCGGCATTCAGTGACTACATCTTGCATTTTCTCCAAAAGTCTTGGGTCTCAAGACTTGCTTGTTTTTGCATGTTGTAGACCTACTCAGTAGCTTCCGAACAACATAGAGTTTGTCTACAATTTCCTATTTTAAGGTACCTTTTGATCGACATATAGAGAGGCGGTGTTGCAAGTCTCTGACAGGCCTTGCTATGGGATTTACTGCACAAAACGCAACTGGCGGCATTCAGTGACTACATCTTGCATTTTCTCCAAAAGTCTTGGGTCTCAAGACTTGCTTGTTTTTGCATGTTGTAGACCTACTCAGTAGCTTCCGAACAACATAGAGTTTGTCTACAATTTCCTATTTTAAGGTACCTTTTGATCGACATATAGAGAGGCGGTGTTGCATGGCTCTGATAGGCCTTGCTATGGGATTTACTGCACAAAACGCAACTGGCGGCATTCAGTGACTACATCTTGCATTTTCTCCAAAAGTCTTGGGTCTCAAGACTTGCTTGTTTTTGCATGTTGTAGACCTACTCAGTAGCTTCCGAACAACATAGAGTTTGTCTACAATTTCCTATTTTAAGGTACCTTTTGATCGACATATAGAGAGGCGGTGTTGCAAGTCTCTGACAGGCCTTGCTATGGGATTTACTGCACAAAACGCAACTGGCGGCATTCAGTGACTACATCTTGCATTTTCTCCAAAAGTCTTGGGTCTCAAGACTTGCTTGTTTTTGCATGTTGTAGACCTACTCAGTAGCTTCCGAACAACATAGAGTTTGTCTACAATTTCCTATTTTAAGGTACCTTTTGATCGACATATAGAGAGGCGGTGTTGCATGGCTCTGATAGGCCTTGCTATGGGATTTACTGCACAAAACGCAACTGGCGGCATTCAGTGACTACATCTTGCATTTTCTCCAAAAGTCTTGGGTCTCAAGACTTGCTTGTTTTTGCATGTTGTAGACCTACTCAGTAGCTTCCGAACAACATAGAGTTTGTCTACAATTTCCTATTTTAAGGTACCTTTTGATCGACATATAGAGAGGCGGTGTTGCAAGTCTCTGATAGGCCTTGCTATGGGATTTACTGCACAAAACGCAACTGGCGGCATTCAGTGACTACATCTTGCATTTTCTCCAAAAGTCTTGGGTCTCAAGACTTGCTTGTTTTTGCATGTTGTAGACCTACTCAGTAGCTTCCGAACAACATAGAGTTTGTCTACAATTTCCTATTTTAAGGTACCTTTTGATCGACATATAGAGAGGCGGTGTTGCATGGCTCTGATAGGCCTTGCTATGGGATTTACTGCACAAAACGCAACTGGCGGCATTCAGTGACTACATCTTGCATTTTCTCCAAAAGTCTTGGGTCTCAAGACTTGCTTGTTTTTGCATGTTGTAGACCTACTCAGTAGCTTCCGAACAACATAGAGTTTGTCTACAATTTCCTATTTTAAGGTACCTTTTGATCGACATATAGAGAGGCGGTGTTGCAAGTCTCTGACAGGCCTTGCTATGGGATTTACTGCACAAAACGCAACTGGCGGCATTCAGTGACTACATCTTGCATTTTCTCCAAAAGTCTTGGGTCTCAAGACTTGCTTGTTTTTGCATGTTGTAGACCTACTCAGTAGCTTCCGAACAACATAGAGTTTGTCTACAATTTCCTATTTTAAGGTACCTTTTGATCGACATATAGAGAGGCGGTGTTGCATGGCTCTGATAGGCCTTGCTATGGGATTTACTGCACAAAACGCAACTGGCGGCATTCAGTGACTACATCTTGCATTTTCTCCAAAAGTCTTGGGTCTCAAGACTTGCTTGTTTTTGCATGTTGTAGACCTACTCAGTAGCTTCCGAACAACATAGAGTTTGTCTACAATTTCCTATTTTAAGGTACCTTTTGATCGACATATAGAGAGGCGGTGTTGCAAGTCTCTGACAGGCCTTGCTATGGGATTTACTGCACAAAACGCAACTGGCGGCATTCAGTGACTACATCTTGCATTTTCTCCAAAAGTCTTGGGTCTCAAGACTTGCTTGTTTTTGCATGTTGTAGACCTACTCAGTAGCTTCCGAACAACATAGAGTTTGTCTACAATTTCCTATTTTAAGGTACCTTTTGATCGACATATAGAGAGGCGGTGTTGCATGGCTCTGATAGGCCTTGCTATGGGATTTACTGCACAAAACGCAACTGGCGGCATTCAGTGACTACATCTTGCATTTTCTCCAAAAGTCTTGGGTCTCAAGACTTGCTTGTTTTTGCATGTTGTAGACCTACTCAGTAGCTTCCGAACAACATAGAGTTTGTCTACAATTTCCTATTTTAAGGTACCTTTTGATCGACATATAGAGAGGCGGTGTTGCAAGTCTCTGACAGGCCTTGCTATGGGATTTACTGCACAAAACGCAACTGGCGGCATTCAGTGACTACATCTTGCATTTTCTCCAAAAGTCTTGGGTCTCAAGACTTGCTTGTTTTTGCATGTTGTAGACCTACTCAGTAGCTTCCGAACAACATAGAGTTTGTCTACAATTTCCTATTTTAAGGTACCTTTTGATCGACATATAGAGAGGCGGTGTTGCATGTCTCTGATAGGCCTTGCTATGGGATTTACTGCACAAAACGCAACTGGCGGCATTCAGTGACTACATCTTGCATTTTCTCCAAAAGTCTTGGGTCTCAAGACTTGCTTGTTTTTGCATGTTGTAGACCTACTCAGTAGCTTCCGAACAACATAGAGTTTGTCTACAATTTCCTATTTTAAGGTACCTTTTGATCGACATATAGAGAGGCGGTGTTGCAAGTCTCTGACAGGCCTTGCTATGGGATTTACTGCACAAAACGCAACTGGCGGCATTCAGTGACTACATCTTGCATTTTCTCCAAAAGTCTTGGGTCTCAAGACTTGCTTGTTTTTGCATGTTGTAGACCTACTCAGTAGCTTCCGAACAACATAGAGTTTGTCTACAATTTCCTATTTTAAGGTACCTTTTGATCGACATATAGAGAGGCGGTGTTGCATGTCTCTGACAGGCCTTGCTATGGGATTTACTGCACAAAACGCAACTGGCGGCATTCAGTGACTACATCTTGCATTTTCTCCAAAAGTCTTGGGTCTCAAGACTTGCTTGTTTTTGCATGTTGTAGACCTACTCAGTAGCTTCCGAACAACATAGAGTTTGTCTACAATTTCCTATTTTAAGGTACCTTTTGATCGACATATAGAGAGGCGGTGTTGCATGGCTCTGATAGGCCTTGCTATGGGATTTACTGCACAAAACGCAACTGGCGGCATTCAGTGACTACATCTTGCATTTTCTCCAAAAGTCTTGGGTCTCAAGACTTGCTTGTTTTTGCATGTTGTAGACCTACTCAGTAGCTTCCGAACAACATAGAGTTTGTCTACAATTTCCTATTTTAAGGTACCTTTTGATCGACATATAGAGAGGCGGTGTTGCAAGTCTCTGACAGGCCTTGCTATGGGATTTACTGCACAAAACGCAACTGGCGGCATTCAGTGACTACATCTTGCATTTTCTCCAAAAGTCTTGGGTCTCAAGACTTGCTTGTTTTTGCATGTTGTAGACCTACTCAGTAGCTTCCGAACAACATAGAGTTTGTCTACAATTTCCTATTTTAAGGTACCTTTTGATCGACATATAGAGAGGCGGTGTTGCAAGTCTCTGACAGGCCTTGCTATGGGATTTACTGCACAAAACGCAACTGGCGGCATTCAGTGACTACATCTTGCATTTTCTCCAAAAGTCTTGGGTCTCAAGACTTGCTTGTTTTTGCATGTTGTAGACCTACTCAGTAGCTTCCGAACAACATAGAGTTTGTCTACAATTTCCTATTTTAAGGTACCTTTTGATCGACATATAGAGAGGCGGTGTTGCATGGCTCTGATAGGCCTTGCTATGGGATTTACTGCACAAAACGCAACTGGCGGCATTCAGTGACTACATCTTGCATTTTCTCCAAAAGTCTTGGGTCTCAAGACTTGCTTGTTTTTGCATGTTGTAGACCTACTCAGTAGCTTCCGAACAACATAGAGTTTGTCTACAATTTCCTATTTTAAGGTACCTTTTGATCGACATATAGAGAGGCGGTGTTGCAAGTCTCTGACAGGCCTTGCTATGGGATTTACTGCACAAAACGCAACTGGCGGCATTCAGTGACTACATCTTGCATTTTCTCCAAAAGTCTTGGGTCTCAAGACTTGCTTGTTTTTGCATGTTGTAGACCTACTCAGTAGCTTCCGAACAACATAGAGTTTGTCTACAATTTCCTATTTTAAGGTACCTTTTGATCGACATATAGAGAGGCGGTGTTGCATGGCTCTGATAGGCCTTGCTATGGGATTTACTGCACAAAACGCAACTGGCGGCATTCAGTGACTACATCTTGCATTTTCTCCAAAAGTCTTGGGTCTCAAGACTTGCTTGTTTTTGCATGTTGTAGACCTACTCAGTAGCTTCCGAACAACATAGAGTTTGTCTACAATTTCCTATTTTAAGGTACCTTTTGATCGACATATAGAGAGGCGGTGTTGCAAGTCTCTGACAGGCCTTGCTATGGGATTTACTGCACAAAACGCAACTGGCGGCATTCAGTGACTACATCTTGCATTTTCTCCAAAAGTCTTGGGTCTCAAGACTTGCTTGTTTTTGCATGTTGTAGACCTACTCAGTAGCTTCCGAACAACATAGAGTTTGTCTACAATTTCCTATTTTAAGGTACCTTTTGATCGACATATAGAGAGGCGGTGTTGCATGTCTCTGATAGGCCTTGCTATGGGATTTACTGCACAAAACGCAACTGGCGGCATTCAGTGACTACATCTTGCATTTTCTCCAAAAGTCTTGGGTCTCAAGACTTGCTTGTTTTTGCATGTTGTAGACCTACTCAGTAGCTTCCGAACAACATAGAGTTTGTCTACAATTTCCTATTTTAAGGTACCTTTTGATCGACATATAGAGAGGCGGTGTTGCAAGTCTCTGATAGGCCTTGCTATGGGATTTACTGCACAAAACGCAACTGGCGGCATTCAGTGACTACATCTTGCATTTTCTCCAAAAGTCTTGGGTCTCAAGACTTGCTTGTTTTTGCATGTTGTAGACCTACTCAGTAGCTTCCGAACAACATAGAGTTTGTCTACAATTTCCTATTTTAAGGTACCTTTTGATCGACATATAGAGAGGCGGTGTTGCATGGCTCTGATAGGCCTTGCTATGGGATTTACTGCACAAAACGCAACTGGCGGCATTCAGTGACTACATCTTGCATTTTCTCCAAAAGTCTTGGGTCTCAAGACTTGCTTGTTTTTGCATGTTGTAGACCTACTCAGTAGCTTCCGAACAACATAGAGTTTGTCTACAATTTCCTATTTTAAGGTACCTTTTGATCGACATATAGAGAGGCGGTGTTGCATGTCTCTGACAGGCCTTGCTATGGGATTTACTGCACAAAACGCAACTGGCGGCATTCAGTGACTACATCTTGCATTTTCTCCAAAAGTCTTGGGTCTCAAGACTTGCTTGTTTTTGCATGTTGTAGACCTACTCAGTAGCTTCCGAACAACATAGAGTTTGTCTACAATTTCCTATTTTAAGGTACCTTTTGATCGACATATAGAGAGGCGGTGTTGCAAGTCTCTGACAGGCCTTGCTATGGGATTTACTGCACAAAACGCAACTGGCGGCATTCAGTGACTACATCTTGCATTTTCTCCAAAAGTCTTGGGTCTCAAGACTTGCTTGTTTTTGCATGTTGTAGACCTACTCAGTAGCTTCCGAACAACATAGAGTTTGTCTACAATTTCCTATTTTAAGGTACCTTTTGATCGACATATAGAGAGGCGGTGTTGCAAGTCTCTGACAGGCCTTGCTATGGGATTTACTGCACAAAACGCAACTGGCGGCATTCAGTGACTACATCTTGCATTTTCTCCAAAAGTCTTGGGTCTCAAGACTTGCTTGTTTTTGCATGTTGTAGACCTACTCAGTAGCTTCCGAACAACATAGAGTTTGTCTACAATTTCCTATTTTAAGGTACCTTTTGATCGACATATAGAGAGGCGGTGTTGCATGTCTCTGACAGGCCTTGCTATGGGATTTACTGCACAAAACGCAACTGGCGGCATTCAGTGACTACATCTTGCATTTTCTCCAAAAGTCTTGGGTCTCAAGACTTGCTTGTTTTTGCATGTTGTAGACCTACTCAGTAGCTTCCGAACAACATAGAGTTTGTCTACAATTTCCTATTTTAAGGTACCTTTTGATCGACATATAGAGAGGCGGTGTTGCAAGTCTCTGATAGGCCTTGCTATGGGATTTACTGCACAAAACGCAACTGGCGGCATTCAGTGACTACATCTTGCATTTTCTCCAAAAGTCTTGGGTCTCAAGACTTGCTTGTTTTTGCATGTTGTAGACCTACTCAGTAGCTTCCGAACAACATAGAGTTTGTCTACAATTTCCTATTTTAAGGTACCTTTTGATCGACATATAGAGAGGCGGTGTTGCATGGCTCTGATAGGCCTTGCTATGGGATTTACTGCACAAAACGCAACTGGCGGCATTCAGTGACTACATCTTGCATTTTCTCCAAAAGTCTTGGGTCTCAAGACTTGCTTGTTTTTGCATGTTGTAGACCTACTCAGTAGCTTCCGAACAACATAGAGTTTGTCTACAATTTCCTATTTTAAGGTACCTTTTGATCGACATATAGAGAGGCGGTGTTGCATGTCTCTGACAGGCCTTGCTATGGGATTTACTGCACAAAACGCAACTGGCGGCATTCAGTGACTACATCTTGCATTTTCTCCAAAAGTCTTGGGTCTCAAGACTTGCTTGTTTTTGCATGTTGTAGACCTACTCAGTAGCTTCCGAACAACATAGAGTTTGTCTACAATTTCCTATTTTAAGGTACCTTTTGATCGACATATAGAGAGGCGGTGTTGCAAGTCTCTGATAGGCCTTGCTATGGGATTTACTGCACAAAACGCAACTGGCGGCATTCAGTGACTACATCTTGCATTTTCTCCAAAAGTCTTGGGTCTCAAGACTTGCTTGTTTTTGCATGTTGTAGACCTACTCAGTAGCTTCCGAACAACATAGAGTTTGTCTACAATTTCCTATTTTAAGGTACCTTTTGATCGACATATAGAGAGGCGGTGTTGCATGGCTCTGATAGGCCTTGCTATGGGATTTACTGCACAAAACGCAACTGGCGGCATTCAGTGACTACATCTTGCATTTTCTCCAAAAGTCTTGGGTCTCAAGACTTGCTTGTTTTTGCATGTTGTAGACCTACTCAGTAGCTTCCGAACAACATAGAGTTTGTCTACAATTTCCTATTTTAAGGTACCTTTTGATCGACATATAGAGAGGCGGTGTTGCAAGTCTCTGACAGGCCTTGCTATGGGATTTACTGCACAAAACGCAACTGGCGGCATTCAGTGACTACATCTTGCATTTTCTCCAAAAGTCTTGGGTCTCAAGACTTGCTTGTTTTTGCATGTTGTAGACCTACTCAGTAGCTTCCGAACAACATAGAGTTTGTCTACAATTTCCTATTTTAAGGTACCTTTTGATCGACATATAGAGAGGCGGTGTTGCATGGCTCTGATAGGCCTTGCTATGGGATTTACTGCACAAAACGCAACTGGCGGCATTCAGTGACTACATCTTGCATTTTCTCCAAAAGTCTTGGGTCTCAAGACTTGCTTGTTTTTGCATGTTGTAGACCTACTCAGTAGCTTCCGAACAACATAGAGTTTGTCTACAATTTCCTATTTTAAGGTACCTTTTGATCGACATATAGAGAGGCGGTGTTGCAAGTCTCTGACAGGCCTTGCTATGGGATTTACTGCACAAAACGCAACTGGCGGCATTCAGTGACTACATCTTGCATTTTCTCCAAAAGTCTTGGGTCTCAAGACTTGCTTGTTTTTGCATGTTGTAGACCTACTCAGTAGCTTCCGAACAACATAGAGTTTGTCTACAATTTCCTATTTTAAGGTACCTTTTGATCGACATATAGAGAGGCGGTGTTGCATGGCTCTGATAGGCCTTGCTATGGGATTTACTGCACAAAACGCAACTGGCGGCATTCAGTGACTACATCTTGCATTTTCTCCAAAAGTCTTGGGTCTCAAGACTTGCTTGTTTTTGCATGTTGTAGACCTACTCAGTAGCTTCCGAACAACATAGAGTTTGTCTACAATTTCCTATTTTAAGGTACCTTTTGATCGACATATAGAGAGGCGGTGTTGCAAGTCTCTGACAGGCCTTGCTATGGGATTTACTGCACAAAACGCAACTGGCGGCATTCAGTGACTACATCTTGCATTTTCTCCAAAAGTCTTGGGTCTCAAGACTTGCTTGTTTTTGCATGTTGTAGACCTACTCAGTAGCTTCCGAACAACATAGAGTTTGTCTACAATTTCCTATTTTAAGGTACCTTTTGATCGACATATAGAGAGGCGGTGTTGCATGTCTCTGACAGGCCTTGCTATGGGATTTACTGCACAAAACGCAACTGGCGGCATTCAGTGACTACATCTTGCATTTTCTCCAAAAGTCTTGGGTCTCAAGACTTGCTTGTTTTTGCATGTTGTAGACCTACTCAGTAGCTTCCGAACAACATAGAGTTTGTCTACAATTTCCTATTTTAAGGTACCTTTTGATCGACATATAGAGAGGCGGTGTTGCATGGCTCTGATAGGCCTTGCTATGGGATTTACTGCACAAAACGCAACTGGCGGCATTCAGTGACTACATCTTGCATTTTCTCCAAAAGTCTTGGGTCTCAAGACTTGCTTGTTTTTGCATGTTGTAGACCTACTCAGTAGCTTCCGAACAACATAGAGTTTGTCTACAATTTCCTATTTTAAGGTACCTTTTGATCGACATATAGAGAGGCGGTGTTGCAAGTCTCTGACAGGCCTTGCTATGGGATTTACTGCACAAAACGCAACTGGCGGCATTCAGTGACTACATCTTGCATTTTCTCCAAAAGTCTTGGGTCTCAAGACTTGCTTGTTTTTGCATGTTGTAGACCTACTCAGTAGCTTCCGAACAACATAGAGTTTGTCTACAATTTCCTATTTTAAGGTACCTTTTGATCGACATATAGAGAGGCGGTGTTGCAAGTCTCTGATAGGCCTTGCTATGGGATTTACTGCACAAAACGCAACTGGCGGCATTCAGTGACTACATCTTGCATTTTCTCCAAAAGTCTTGGGTCTCAAGACTTGCTTGTTTTTGCATGTTGTAGACCTACTCAGTAGCTTCCGAACAACATAGAGTTTGTCTACAATTTCCTATTTTAAGGTACCTTTTGATCGACATATAGAGAGGCGGTGTTGCATGTCTCTGATAGGCCTTGCTATGGGATTTACTGCACAAAACGCAACTGGCGGCATTCAGTGACTACATCTTGCATTTTCTCCAAAAGTCTTGGGTCTCAAGACTTGCTTGTTTTTGCATGTTGTAGACCTACTCAGTAGCTTCCGAACAACATAGAGTTTGTCTACAATTTCCTATTTTAAGGTACCTTTTGATCGACATATAGAGAGGCGGTGTTGCAAGTCTCTGACAGGCCTTGCTATGGGATTTACTGCACAAAACGCAACTGGCGGCATTCAGTGACTACATCTTGCATTTTCTCCAAAAGTCTTGGGTCTCAAGACTTGCTTGTTTTTGCATGTTGTAGACCTACTCAGTAGCTTCCGAACAACATAGAGTTTGTCTACAATTTCCTATTTTAAGGTACCTTTTGATCGACATATAGAGAGGCGGTGTTGCAAGTCTCTGACAGGCCTTGCTATGGGATTTACTGCACAAAACGCAACTGGCGGCATTCAGTGACTACATCTTGCATTTTCTCCAAAAGTCTTGGGTCTCAAGACTTGCTTGTTTTTGCATGTTGTAGACCTACTCAGTAGCTTCCGAACAACATAGAGTTTGTCTACAATTTCCTATTTTAAGGTACCTTTTGATCGACATATAGAGAGGCGGTGTTGCATGGCTCTGATAGGCCTTGCTATGGGATTTACTGCACAAAACGCAACTGGCGGCATTCAGTGACTACATCTTGCATTTTCTCCAAAAGTCTTGGGTCTCAAGACTTGCTTGTTTTTGCATGTTGTAGACCTACTCAGTAGCTTCCGAACAACATAGAGTTTGTCTACAATTTCCTATTTTAAGGTACCTTTTGATCGACATATAGAGAGGCGGTGTTGCAAGTCTCTGATAGGCCTTGCTATGGGATTTACTGCACAAAACGCAACTGGCGGCATTCAGTGACTACATCTTGCATTTTCTCCAAAAGTCTTGGGTCTCAAGACTTGCTTGTTTTTGCATGTTGTAGACCTACTCAGTAGCTTCCGAACAACATAGAGTTTGTCTACAATTTCCTATTTTAAGGTACCTTTTGATCGACATATAGAGAGGCGGTGTTGCATGTCTCTGATAGGCCTTGCTATGGGATTTACTGCACAAAACGCAACTGGCGGCATTCAGTGACTACATCTTGCATTTTCTCCAAAAGTCTTGGGTCTCAAGACTTGCTTGTTTTTGCATGTTGTAGACCTACTCAGTAGCTTTCGAACAACATAGAGTTTGTCTACAATTTCCTATTTTAAGGTACCTTTTGATCGACATATAGAGAGGCGGTGTTGCAAGTCTCTGACAGGCCTTGCTATGGGATTTACTGCACAAAACGCAACTGGCGGCATTCAGTGACTACATCTTGCATTTTCTCCAAAAGTCTTGGGTCTCAAGACTTGCTTGTTTTTGCATGTTGTAGACCTACTCAGTAGCTTCCGAACAACATAGAGTTTGTCTACAATTTCCTATTTTAAGGTACCTTTTGATCGACATATAGAGAGGCGGTGTTGCATGGCTCTGATAGGCCTTGCTATGGGATTTACTGCACAAAACGCAACTGGCGGCATTCAGTGACTACATCTTGCATTTTCTCCAAAAGTCTTGGGTCTCAAGACTTGCTTGTTTTTGCATGTTGTAGACCTACTCAGTAGCTTCCGAACAACATAGAGTTTGTCTACAATTTCCTATTTTAAGGTACCTTTTGATCGACATATAGAGAGGCGGTGTTGCAAGTCTCTGACAGGCCTTGCTATGGGATTTACTGCACAAAACGCAACTGGCGGCATTCAGTGACTACATCTTGCATTTTCTCCAAAAGTCTTGGGTCTCAAGACTTGCTTGTTTTTGCATGTTGTAGACCTACTCAGTAGCTTCCGAACAACATAGAGTTTGTCTACAATTTCCTATTTTAAGGTACCTTTTGATCGACATATAGAGAGGCGGTGTTGCATGTCTCTGATAGGCCTTGCTATGGGATTTACTGCACAAAACGCAACTGGCGGCATTCAGTGACTACATCTTGCATTTTCTCCAAAAGTCTTGGGTCTCAAGACTTGCTTGTTTTTGCATGTTGTAGACCTACTCAGTAGCTTCCGAACAACATAGAGTTTGTCTACAATTTCCTATTTTAAGGTACCTTTTGATCGACATATAGAGAGGCGGTGTTGCAAGTCTCTGACAGGCCTTGCTATGGGATTTACTGCACAAAACGCAACTGGCGGCATTCAGTGACTACATCTTGCATTTTCTCCAAAAGTCTTGGGTCTCAAGACTTGCTTGTTTTTGCATGTTGTAGACCTACTCAGTAGC
Organism: Patiria miniata; assembly: GCF_015706575.1. NCBI lineage: Eukaryota > Metazoa > Echinodermata > Asteroidea > Valvatida > Asterinidae > Patiria > Patiria miniata. Next base: position 8,899,630 of record NW_024037071.1, read on the forward strand.
TTCCGAACAACATAGAGTTTGTCTACAATTTCCTATTTTAAGGTACCTTTTGATCGACATATAGAGAGGCGGTGTTGCATGGCTCTGATAGGCCTTGCTATGGGATTTACTGCACAAAACGCAACTGGCGGCATTCAGTGACTACATCTTGCATTTTCTCCAAAAGTCTTGGGTCTCAAGACTTGCTTGTTTTTGCATGTTGTAGACCTACTCAGTAGCTTCCGAACAACATAGAGTTTGTCTACAATTTCCTATTTTAAGGTACCTTTTGATCGACATATAGAGAGGCGGTGTTGCATGGCTCTGATAGGCCTTGCTATGGGATTTACTGCACAAAACGCAACTGGCGGCATTCAGTGACTACATCTTGCATTTTCTCCAAAAGTCTTGGGTCTCAAGACTTGCTTGTTTTTGCATGTTGTAGACCTACTCAGTAGCTTCCGAACAACATAGAGTTTGTCTACAATTTCCTATTTTAAGGTACCTTTTGATCGACATATAGAGAGGCGGTGTTGCATGGCTCTGATAGGCCTTGCTATGGGATTTACTGCACAAAACGCAACTGGCGGCATTCAGTGACTACATCTTGCATTTTCTCCAAAAGTCTTGGGTCTCAAGACTTGCTTGTTTTTGCATGTTGTAGACCTACTCAGTAGCTTCCGAACAACATAGAGTTTGTCTACAATTTCCTATTTTAAGGTACCTTTTGATCGACATATAGAGAGGCGGTGTTGCATGCTCTGATAGGCCTTGCTATGGGATTTACTGCACAAAACGCAACTGGCGGCATTCAGTGACTACATCTTGCATTTTCTCCAAAAGTCTTGGGTCTCAAGACTTGCTTGTTTTTGCATGTTGTAGACCTACTCAGTAGCTTCCGAACAACATAGAGTTTGTCTACAATTTCCTATTTTAAGGTACCTTTTGATCGACATATAGAGAGGCGGTGTTGCATGGCTCTGACAGGCCTTGCTATGGGATTTACTGCACAAAACGCAACTGGCGGCATTCAGTGACTACATCTTGCATTTTCTCCAAAAGTCTTGGGTCTCAAGACTTGCTTGTTTTTGCATGTTGTAGACCTACTCAGTAGCTTCCGAACAACATAGAGTTTGTCTACAATTTCCTATTTTAAGGTACCTTTTGATCGACATATAGAGAGGCGGTGTTGCATGTCTCTGATAGGCCTTGCTATGGGATTTACTGCACAAAACGCAACTGGCGGCATTCAGTGACTACATCTTGCATTTTCTCCAAAAGTCTTGGGTCTCAAGACTTGCTTGTTTTTGCATGTTGTAGACCTACTCAGTAGCTTCCGAACAACATAGAGTTTGTCTACAATTTCCTATTTTAAGGTACCTTTTGATCGACATATAGAGAGGCGGTGTTGCATGGCTCTGATAGGCCTTGCTATGGGATTTACTGCACAAAACGCAACTGGCGGCATTCAGTGACTACATCTTGCATTTTCTCCAAAAGTCTTGGGTCTCAAGACTTGCTTGTTTTTGCATGTTGTAGACCTACTCAGTAGCTTCCGAACAACATAGAGTTTGTCTACAATTTCCTATTTTAAGGTACCTTTTGATCGACATATAGAGAGGCGGTGTTGCATGGCTCTGATAGGCCTTGCTATGGGATTTACTGCACAAAACGCAACTGGCGGCATTCAGTGACTACATCTTGCATTTTCTCCAAAAGTCTTGGGTCTCAAGACTTGCTTGTTTTTGCATGTTGTAGACCTACTCAGTAGCTTCCGAACAACATAGAGTTTGTCTACAATTTCCTATTTTAAGGTACCTTTTGATCGACATATAGAGAGGCGGTGTTGCATGGCTCTGATAGGCCTTGCTATGGGATTTACTGCACAAAACGCAACTGGCGGCATTCAGTGACTACATCTTGCATTTTCTCCAAAAGTCTTGGGTCTCAAGACTTGCTTGTTTTTGCATGTTGTAGACCTACTCAGTAGCTTCCGAACAACATAGAGTTTGTCTACAATTTCCTATTTTAAGGTACCTTTTGATCGACATATAGAGAGGCGGTGTTGCAAGTCTCTGACAGGCCTTGCTATGGGATTTACTGCACAAAACGCAACTGGCGGCATTCAGTGACTACATCTTGCATTTTCTCCAAAAGTCTTGGGTCTCAAGACTTGCTTGTTTTTGCATGTTGTAGACCTACTCAGTAGCTTCCGAACAACATAGAGTTTGTCTACAATTTCCTATTTTAAGGTACCTTTTGATCGACATATAGAGAGGCGGTGTTGCATGGCTCTGACAGGCCTTGCTATGGGATTTACTGCACAAAACGCAACTGGCGGCATTCAGTGACTACATCTTGCATTTTCTCCAAAAGTCTTGGGTCTCAAGACTTGCTTGTTTTTGCATGTTGTAGACCTACTCAGTAGCTTCCGAACAACATAGAGTTTGTCTACAATTTCCTATTTTAAGGTACCTTTTGATCGACATATAGAGAGGCGGTGTTGCATGGCTCTGATAGGCCTTGCTATGGGATTTACTGCACAAAACGCAACTGGCGGCATTCAGTGACTACATCTTGCATTTTCTCCAAAAGTCTTGGGTCTCAAGACTTGCTTGTTTTTGCATGTTGTAGACCTACTCAGTAGCTTCCGAACAACATAGAGTTTGTCTACAATTTCCTATTTTAAGGTACCTTTTGATCGACATATAGAGAGGCGGTGTTGCATGGCTCTGACAGGCCTTGCTATGGGATTTACTGCACAAAACGCAACTGGCGGCATTCAGTGACTACATCTTGCATTTTCTCCAAAAGTCTTGGGTCTCAAGACTTGCTTGTTTTTGCATGTTGTAGACCTACTCAGTAGCTTCCGAACAACATAGAGTTTGTCTACAATTTCCTATTTTAAGGTACCTTTTGATCGACATATAGAGAGGCGGTGTTGCATGGCTCTGATAGGCCTTGCTATGGGATTTACTGCACAAAACGCAACTGGCGGCATTCAGTGACTACATCTTGCATTTTCTCCAAAAGTCTTGGGTCTCAAGACTTGCTTGTTTTTGCATGTTGTAGACCTACTCAGTAGCTTCCGAACAACATAGAGTTTGTCTACAATTTCCTATTTTAAGGTACCTTTTGATCGACATATAGAGAGGCGGTGTTGCAAGTCTCTGACAGGCCTTGCTATGGGATTTACTGCACAAAACGCAACTGGCGGCATTCAGTGACTACATCTTGCATTTTCTCCAAAAGTCTTGGGTCTCAAGACTTGCTTGTTTTTGCATGTTGTAGACCTACTCAGTAGCTTCCGAACAACATAGAGTTTGTCTACAATTTCCTATTTTAAGGTACCTTTTGATCGACATATAGAGAGGCGGTGTTGCAAGTCTCTGACAGGCCTTGCTATGGGATTTACTGCACAAAACGCAACTGGCGGCATTCAGTGACTACATCTTGCATTTTCTCCAAAAGTCTTGGGTCTCAAGACTTGCTTGTTTTTGCATGTTGTAGACCTACTCAGTAGCTTCCGAACAACATAGAGTTTGTCTACAATTTCCTATTTTAAGGTACCTTTTGATCGACATATAGAGAGGCGGTGTTGCATGGCTCTGATAGGCCTTGCTATGGGATTTACTGCACAAAACGCAACTGGCGGCATTCAGTGACTACATCTTGCATTTTCTCCAAAAGTCTTGGGTCTCAAGACTTGCTTGTTTTTGCATGTTGTAGACCTACTCAGTAGCTTCCGAACAACATAGAGTTTGTCTACAATTTCCTATTTTAAGGTACCTTTTGATCGACATATAGAGAGGCGGTGTTGCAAGGCTCTGACAGGCCTTGCTATGGGATTTACTGCACAAAACGCAACTGGCGGCATTCAGTGACTACATCTTGCATTTTCTCCAAAAGTCTTGGGTCTCAAGACTTGCTTGTTTTTGCATGTTGTAGACCTACTCAGTAGCTTCCGAACAACATAGAGTTTGTCTACAATTTCCTATTTTAAGGTACCTTTTGATCGACATATAGAGAGGCGGTGTTGCATGTCTCTGATAGGCCTTGCTATGGGATTTACTGCACAAAACGCAACTGGCGGCATTCAGTGACTACATCTTGCATTTTCTCCAAAAGTCTTGGGTCTCAAGACTTGCTTGTTTTTGCATGTTGTAGACCTACTCAGTAGCTTCCGAACAACATAGAGTTTGTCTACAATTTCCTATTTTAAGGTACCTTTTGATCGACATATAGAGAGGCGGTGTTGCATGGCTCTGATAGGCCTTGCTATGGGATTTACTGCACAAAACGCAACTGGCGGCATTCAGTGACTACATCTTGCATTTTCTCCAAAAGTCTTGGGTCTCAAGACTTGCTTGTTTTTGCATGTTGTAGACCTACTCAGTAGCTTCCGAACAACATAGAGTTTGTCTACAATTTCCTATTTTAAGGTACCTTTTGATCGACATATAGAGAGGCGGTGTTGCATGTCTCTGATAGGCCTTGCTATGGGATTTACTGCACAAAACGCAACTGGCGGCATTCAGTGACTACATCTTGCATTTTCTCCAAAAGTCTTGGGTCTCAAGACTTGCTTGTTTTTGCATGTTGTAGACCTACTCAGTAGCTTCCGAACAACATAGAGTTTGTCTACAATTTCCTATTTTAAGGTACCTTTTGATCGACATATAGAGAGGCGGTGTTGCAAGTCTCTGACAGGCCTTGCTATGGGATTTACTGCACAAAACGCAACTGGCGGCATTCAGTGACTACATCTTGCATTTTCTCCAAAAGTCTTGGGTCTCAAGACTTGCTTGTTTTTGCATGTTGTAGACCTACTCAGTAGCTTCCGAACAACATAGAGTTTGTCTACAATTTCCTATTTTAAGGTACCTTTTGATCGACATATAGAGAGGCGGTGTTGCATGTCTCTGATAGGCCTTGCTATGGGATTTACTGCACAAAACGCAACTGGCGGCATTCAGTGACTACATCTTGCATTTTCTCCAAAAGTCTTGGGTCTCAAGACTTGCTTGTTTTTGCATGTTGTAGACCTACTCAGTAGCTTCCGAACAACATAGAGTTTGTCTACAATTTCCTATTTTAAGGTACCTTTTGATCGACATATAGAGAGGCGGTGTTGCATGGCTCTGATAGGCCTTGCTATGGGATTTACTGCACAAAACGCAACTGGCGGCATTCAGTGACTACATCTTGCATTTTCTCCAAAAGTCTTGGGTCTCAAGACTTGCTTGTTTTTGCATGTTGTAGACCTACTCAGTAGCTTCCGAACAACATAGAGTTTGTCTACAATTTCCTATTTTAAGGTACCTTTTGATCGACATATAGAGAGGCGGTGTTGCAAGTCTCTGACAGGCCTTGCTATGGGATTTACTGCACAAAACGCAACTGGCGGCATTCAGTGACTACATCTTGCATTTTCTCCAAAAGTCTTGGGTCTCAAGACTTGCTTGTTTTTGCATGTTGTAGACCTACTCAGTAGCTTCCGAACAACATAGAGTTTGTCTACAATTTCCTATTTTAAGGTACCTTTTGATCGACATATAGAGAGGCGGTGTTGCAAGTCTCTGACAGGCCTTGCTATGGGATTTACTGCACAAAACGCAACTGGCGGCATTCAGTGACTACATCTTGCATTTTCTCCAAAAGTCTTGGGTCTCAAGACTTGCTTGTTTTTGCATGTTGTAGACCTACTCAGTAGCTTCCGAACAACATAGAGTTTGTCTACAATTTCCTATTTTAAGGTACCTTTTGATCGACATATAGAGAGGCGGTGTTGCAAGTCTCTGACAGGCCTTGCTATGGGATTTACTGCACAAAACGCAACTGGCGGCATTCAGTGACTACATCTTGCATTTTCTCCAAAAGTCTTGGGTCTCAAGACTTGCTTGTTTTTGCATGTTGTAGACCTACTCAGTAGCTTCCGAACAACATAGAGTTTGTCTACAATTTCCTATTTTAAGGTACCTTTTGATCGACATATAGAGAGGCGGTGTTGCAAGTCTCTGACAGGCCTTGCTATGGGATTTACTGCACAAAACGCAACTGGCGGCATTCAGTGACTACATCTTGCATTTTCTCCAAAAGTCTTGGGTCTCAAGACTTGCTTGTTTTTGCATGTTGTAGACCTACTCAGTAGCTTCCGAACAACATAGAGTTTGTCTACAATTTCCTATTTTAAGGTACCTTTTGATCGACATATAGAGAGGCGGTGTTGCATGGCTCTGATAGGCCTTGCTATGGGATTTACTGCACAAAACGCAACTGGCGGCATTCAGTGACTACATCTTGCATTTTCTCCAAAAGTCTTGGGTCTCAAGACTTGCTTGTTTTTGCATGTTGTAGACCTACTCAGTAGCTTCCGAACAACATAGAGTTTGTCTACAATTTCCTATTTTAAGGTACCTTTTGATCGACATATAGAGAGGCGGTGTTGCAAGTCTCTGACAGGCCTTGCTATGGGATTTACTGCACAAAACGCAACTGGCGGCATTCAGTGACTACATCTTGCATTTTCTCCAAAAGTCTTGGGTCTCAAGACTTGCTTGTTTTTGCATGTTGTAGACCTACTCAGTAGCTTCCGAACAACATAGAGTTTGTCTACAATTTCCTATTTTAAGGTACCTTTTGATCGACATATAGAGAGGCGGTGTTGCATGGCTCTGATAGGCCTTGCTATGGGATTTACTGCACAAAACGCAACTGGCGGCATTCAGTGACTACATCTTGCATTTTCTCCAAAAGTCTTGGGTCTCAAGACTTGCTTGTTTTTGCATGTTGTAGACCTACTCAGTAGCTTCCGAACAACATAGAGTTTGTCTACAATTTCCTATTTTAAGGTACCTTTTGATCGACATATAGAGAGGCGGTGTTGCATGTCTCTGATAGGCCTTGCTATGGGATTTACTGCACAAAACGCAACTGGCGGCATTCAGTGACTACATCTTGCATTTTCTCCAAAAGTCTTGGGTCTCAAGACTTGCTTGTTTTTGCATGTTGTAGACCTACTCAGTAGCTTCCGAACAACATAGAGTTTGTCTACAATTTCCTATTTTAAGGTACCTTTTGATCGACATATAGAGAGGCGGTGTTGCAAGTCTCTGACAGGCCTTGCTATGGGATTTACTGCACAAAACGCAACTGGCGGCATTCAGTGACTACATCTTGCATTTTCTCCAAAAGTCTTGGTCTCAAGACTTGCTTGTTTTTGCATGTTGTAGACCTACTCAGTAGCTTCCGAACAACATAGAGTTTGTCTACAATTTCCTATTTTAAGGTACCTTTTGATCGACATATAGAGAGGCGGTGTTGCAAGTCTCTGACAGGCCTTGCTATGGGATTTACTGCACAAAACGCAACTGGCGGCATTCAGTGACTACATCTTGCATTTTCTCCAAAAGTCTTGGGTCTCAAGACTTGCTTGTTTTTGCATGTTGTAGACCTACTCAGTAGCTTCCGAACAACATAGAGTTTGTCTACAATTTCCTATTTTAAGGTACCTTTTGATCGACATATAGAGAGGCGGTGTTGCATGTCTCTGATAGGCCTTGCTATTGGATTTACTGCACAAAACGCAACTGGCGGCATTCAGTGACTACATCTTGCATTTTCTCCAAAAGTCTTGGTCTCAAGACTTGCTTGTTTTTGCATGTTGTAGACCTACTCAGTAGCTTCCGAACAACATAGAGTTTGTCTACAATTTCTATTTTAAGGTACCTTTTGATCGACATATAGAGAGGCGGTGTTGCAAGTCTCTGACAGGCCTTGCTATGGGATTTACTGCACAAAACGCAACTGGCGGCATTCAGTGACTACATCTTGCATTTTCTCCAAAAGTCTTGGGTCTCAAGACTTGCTTGTTTTTGCATGTTGTAGACCTACTCAGTAGCTTCCGAACAACATAGAGTTTGTCTACAATTTCCTATTTTAAGGTACCTTTTGATCGACATATAGAGAGGCGGTGTTGCATGCTCTGATAGGCCTTGCTATGGGATTTACTGCACAAAACGCAACTGGCGGCATTCAGTGACTACATCTTGCATTTTCTCCAAAAGTCTTGGGTCTCAAGACTTGCTTGTTTTTGCATGTTGTAGACCTACTCAGTAGCTTCCGAACAACATAGAGTTTGTCTACAATTTCCTATTTTAAGGTACCTTTTGATCGACATATAGAGAGGCGGTGTTGCAAGTCTCTGACAGGCCTTGCTATGGGATTTACTGCACAAAACGCAACTGGCGGCATTCAGTGACTACATCTTGCATTTTCTCCAAAAGTCTTGGGTCTCAAGACTTGCTTGTTTTTGCATGTTGTAGACCTACTCAGTAGCTTCGAACAACATAGAGTTTGTCTACAATTTCTTATTTTAAGGTACCTTTTGATCGACATATAGAGAGGCGGTGTTGCAAGTCTCTGATAGGCCTTGCTATGGGATTTACTGCACAAAACGCAACTGGCGGCATTCAGTGACTACATCTTGCATTTTCTCCAAAAGTCTTGGGTCTCAAGACTTGCTTGTTTTTGCATGTTGTAGACCTACTCAGTAGCTTCCGAACAACATAGAGTTTGTCTACAATTTCCTATTTTAAGGTACCTTTTGATCGACATATAGAGAGGCGGTGTTGCAAGGCTCTGATAGGCCTTGCTATGGGATTTACTGCACAAAACGCAACTGGCGGCATTCAGTGACTACATCTTGCATTTTCTCCAAAAGTCTTGGGTCTCAAGACTTGCTTGTTTTTGCATGTTGTAGACCTACTCAGTAGCTTTCGAACAACATAGAGTTTGTCTACAATTTCTTATTTTAAGGTACCTTTTGATCGACATATAGAGAGGCGGTGTTGCATGTCTCTGATAGGCCTTGCTATGGGATTTACTGCACAAAACGCAACTGGCGGCATTCAGTGACTACATCTTGCATTTTCTCCAAAAGTCTTGGTCTCAAGACTTGCTTGTTTTTGCATGTTGTAGACCTACTCAGTAGCTTCCGAACAACATAGAGTTTGTCTACAATTTCTATTTTAAGGTACCTTTTGATCGACATATAGAGAGGCGGTGTTGCAAGTCTCTGACAGGCCTTGCTATGGGATTTACTGCACAAAACGCAACTGGCGGCATTCAGTGACTACATCTTGCATTTTCTCCAAAAGTCTTGGGTCTCAAGACTTGCTTGTTTTTGCATGTTGTAGACCTACTCAGTAGCTTCCGAACAACATAGAGTTTGTCTACAATTTCCTATTTTAAGGTACCTTTTGATCGACATATAGAGAGGCGTGTTGCAAGTCTCTGATAGGCCTTGCTATGGGATTTACTGCACAAAACGCAACTGGCGGCATTCAGTGACTACATCTTGCATTTTCTCCAAAAGTCTTGGGTCTCAAGACTTGCTTGTTTTTGCATGTTGTAGACCTACTCAGTAGCTTTCGAACAACATAGAGTTTGTCTACAATTTCCTATTTTAAGGTACCTTTTGATCGACATATAGAGAGGCGGTGTTGCATGGCTCTGATAGGCCTTGCTATGGGATTTACTGCACAAAACGCAACTGGCGGCATTCAGTGACTACATCTTGCATTTTCTCCAAAAGTCTTGGGTCTCAAGACTTGCTTGTTTTTGCATGTTGTAGACCTACTCAGTAGCTTCGAACAACATAGAGTTTGTCTACAATTTCCTATTTTAAGGTACCTTTTGATCGACATATAGAGAGGCGGTGTTGCAAGTCTCTGACAGGCCTTGCTATGGGATTTACTGCACAAAACGCAACTGGCGGCATTCAGTGACTACATCTTGCATTTTCTCCAAAAGTCTTGGGTCTCAAGACTTGCTTGTTTTTGCATGTTGTAGACCTACTCAGTAGCTTCCGAACAACATAGAGTTTGTCTACAATTTCCTATTTTAAGGTACCTTTTGATCGACATATAGAGAGGCGGTGTTGCAAGCTCTGATAGGCCTTGCTATGGGATTTACTGCACAAAACGCAACTGGCGGCATTCAGTGACTACATCTTGCATTTTCTCCAAAAGTCTTGGGTCTCAAGACTTGCTTGTTTTTGCATGTTGTAGACCTACTCAGTAGCTTCCGAACAACATAGAGTTTGTCTACAATTTCTATTTTAAGGTACCTTTTGATCGACATATAGAGAGGCGGTGTTGCAAGCTCTGATAGGCCTTGCTATGGGATTTACTGCACAAAACGCAACTGGCGGCATTCAGTGACTACATCTTGCATTTTCTCCAAAAGTCTTGGGTCTCAAGACTTGCTTGTTTTTGCATGTTGTAGACCTACTCAGTAGCTTCCGAACAACATAGAGTTTGTCTACAATTTCTATTTTAAGGTACCTTTTGATCGACATATAGAGAGGCGGTGTTGCATGCTCTGACAGGCCTTGCTATGGGATTTACTGCACAAAACGCAACTGGCGGCATTCAGTGACTACATCTTGCATTTTCTCCAAAAGTCTTGGGTCTCAAGACTTGCTTGTTTTTGCATGTTGTAGACCTACTCAGTAGCTTCGAACAACATAGAGTTTGTCTACAATTTCCTATTTTAAGGTACCTTTTGATCGACATATAGAGAGGCGGTGTTGCATGTCTCTGACAGGCCTTGCTATGGGATTTACTGCACAAAACGCAACTGGCGGCATTCAGTGACTACATCTTACATTTTCTCCAAAAGTCTTGGGTCTCAAGACTTGCTTGTTTTTGCATGTTGTAGACCTACTCAGTAGCTTCCGAACAACATAGAGTTTGTCTACAATTTCTATTTTAAGGTACCTTTTGATCGACATATAGAGAGGCGGTGTTGCAGTCTCTGACAGGCCTTGCTATGGGATTTACTGCACAAAACGCAACTGGCGGCATTCAGTGACTACATCTTGCATTTTCTCCAAAGTCTTGGTCTCAAGACTTGCTTGTTTTTTGCATGTTGTAGACCTACTCAGTAGCTTCCCAACAACATAGAGTTTGTCTACAATTTCTTATTTTAAGGTACCTTTTGATCGACATATAGAGAGGCGGTGTTGCAAGTCTCTGACAGGCCTTGCTATGGGATTTACTGCACAAAACGCAACTGGCGGCATTCAGTGACTACATCTTGCATTTCTCCAAAAGTCTTGGGTCTCAAGACTTGCTTGTTTTTGCATGTTGTAGACCTACTCAGTAGCTTTCGAACAACATAGAGTTTGTCTACAATTTTCCTATTTTAAGGTACCTTTTGATCGACATATAGAGAGGCGGTGTTGCAAGTCTCTGACAGGCCTTGCTATGGGATTTACTGCACAAAACGCAACTGGCGGCATTCAGTGACTACATCTTGCATTTTCTCCAAAAGTCTTGGGTCTCAAGACTTGCTTGTTTTTGCATGTTGTAGACCTACTCAATAGCTTTCGAACAACATAGAGTTTGTCTACAATTTCCTATTTTAAGGTACCTTTTGATCGACATATAGAGAGGCGGTGTTGCATGTCTCTGATAGGCCTTGCTATGGGATTTACTGCACAAAACGCAACTGGCGGCATTCAGTGACTACATCTTGCATTTTCTCCAAAAGTCTTGGGTCTCAAGACTTGCTTGTTTTTGCATGTTGTAGACCTACTCAGTAGCTTTCGAACAACATAGAGTTTGTCTACAATTTCCTATTTTAAGGTACCTTTTGATCGACATATAGAGAGGCGGTGTTGCAAGTCTCTGACAGGCCTTGCTATGGGATTTACTGCACAAAACGCAACTGGCGGCATTCAGTGACTACATCTTGCATTTTCTCCAAAAGTCTTGGTCTCAAGACTTGCTTGTTTTTCATGTTGTAGACCTACTCAATAGCTTTCCAACAACATAGAGTTTGTCTACAATTTCCTATTTTAAGGTACCTTTTGATCGACATAAGAGAGGCGTGTTGCATGGCTCTGACAGGCCTTGCTATGGGATTTACTGCACAAAACGCAACTGGCGGCATTCAGTGACTACATCTTGCATTTTCTTCCAAAAGTCTTGGGTCTCAAGACTTGCTTGTTTTTGCATGTTGTAGACCTACTCAGTAGCTTCCAACAACATAGAGTTTGTCTACAATTTCCTATTTTAAGGTACCTTTTGATCGACATATAGAGAGGGCGGTGTTGCATGCTCTGATAGGCCTTGATTGGGATTTACTGCACAAAACGCAACTGGCGGCATTCAGTGACTACATCTTGCATTTTCTCCAAAAGTCTTGGGTCTCAAGACTTGCTTGTTTTTGCAAGTTGTAACCTACTCAGTAGCTTCCGAAAACATAGAGTTTGTCTACATTTCCTATTTTAAGGTACCTTTTGATCGACATATAGAGAGGCGGTGTTGCAAGTCTCTGATAGGCCTTGCTATGGGATTTACTGCACAAAACGCAACTGGGGCATTCAGTGACTACATCTTACATTTTCTCCAAAGAGTCTTTGGTCTCAAGACTTGCTTGTTTTTGCATGTTTGTAGACCTACTCAGTAGCTTTCGAACAACTAGAAGTTTGTCTACAATTTCCTATTTTAAGGTACCTTTTGATCGACATATAGAGAGGCGGTGTTGCATGCTCTGACAGGCCTTGCTATGGGATTTACTGCACAAAACGCAACTGGCAGCATTCAGTGACTACATCTTGCATTTTCTCCAAAAGTCTTGGGTCTCAAGACTTGCTTGTTTTTGCATGTTGTAGACCTACTCAGTAGCTTCGAACAAATAGAGTTTGTCTACAATTTCCTATTTTAAGGTACCTTTTGATCGACATATAGAGAGGCGGTGTTGCAGCTCTGATAGGCCTTGCTATGGGATTTACTGCACAAAACGCAACTGGCGGCATTCAGTGACTACATCTTGCATTTTCTCCAAAAGTCTTGGGTCTCAAGACTTGCTTGTTTTTGCATGTTGTAGACCTACTCAGTAGCTTCGAACAACATAGAGTTTGTCTACAATTTTCCTATTTAAGGTACCTTTTGATCGACATATAGAGAGGCGGTGTTGCATGGCTCTGATAGGCCTTGCTATGGGATTTACTGCACAAAACGCAACTGGCGGCATTCAGTGACTACATCTTGCATTTTCTCCAAAAGTCTTGGGTCTCAAGACTTGCTTGTTTTTGCATGTTGTAGACCTACTCAGTAGCTTCCAACAACATAGAGTTTGTCTACAATTTCCTATTTTAAGGTACCTTTTGATCGACATATAGAGAGGCGGTGTTGCAGGCTCTGATAGGCCTTGCTATGGGATTTACTGCACAAAACGCAACTGGCGGCATTCAGTGACTACATCTTGCATTTTCTCCAAAAGTCTTGGGTCTCAAGACTTGCTTGTTTTTGCATGTTGTAGACCTACTCAGTAGCTTCCAACAACATAGAGTTTGTCTACAATTTCCTATTTTAAGGTACCTTTTGATCGACATATAGAGAGGCGGTGTTGCATGGCTCTGATAGGCCTTGCTATGGGATTTACTGCACAAAACGCAACGGCGGCATTCAGTGACTACATCTTGCATTTTCTCCAAAAGTCTTGGGTCTCAAGACTTGCTTGTTTTGCATGTTGTAGACCTACTCAGTAGCTTCCCAACAACATAGAGTTTGTCTACAATTTCCTATTTTAAGGTACCTTTGATCGACATATAGAGAGGCGGTGTTGCATGGCTCTGATAGGCCTTGCTATGGGATTTACTGCACAAAACGCAACTGGCGGCATTCAGTGACTACATCTTGCATTTTCTCCAAAAGTCTTGGGTCTCAAGACTTGCTTGTTTTTGCATGTTGTAGACCTACTCAGTAGCTTCCGAACAACATAGAGTTTGTCTACAATTTTCTATTTTAAGGTACCTTTTGATCGACATATAGAGAGGCGGTGTTGCAAGTCTCTGACAGGCCTTGCTATGGGATTTACTGCACAAAACGCAACTGGCGGCATTCAGTGACTACATCTTGCATTTTCTCCAAAAGTCTTGGGTCTCAAGACTTGCTTGTTTTTGCATGTTGTAGACCTACTCAGTAGCTTCGAACAACATAGAGTTTGTCTACAATTTCTATTTTAAGGTACCTTTTGATCGACATATAGAGAGGCGGTGTTGCAAGTCTCTGACAGGCCTTGCTATGGGATTTACTGCACAAAACGCAACTGGCATTCAGTGACTACATCTTGCATTTCTCCAAAAGTCTTGGGTCTCAAGACTTGCTTGTTTTGCATGTTGTAGACCTACTCAGTAGCTTCCAACAACATAGAGTTTGTCTACAATTTCCTATTTTAAGGTACCTTTTGATCGACATATAGAGAGGCGGTGTTGCATGGCTCTGATAGGCCTTGCTATGGGATTTACTGCACAAAACGCAACTGGCGGCATTCAGTGACTACATCTTGCATTTTCTCAAAAGTCTTGGGTCTCAAGACTTGCTTGTTTTTGCATGTTGTAGACCTACTCAGTAGCTTCCGAACAACATAGAGTTTGTCTACAATTTCCTATTTTAAGGTACCTTTTGATCGACATATAGAGAGGCCGTGTTGCATGGCTCTGATAGGCCTTGCTATGGGATTTACTGCACAAAACGCAACTGGCGGCATTCAGTGACTACATCTTGCATTTTCTCCAAAAGTCTTGGGTCTCAAGACTTGCTTGTTTTTGCATGTTGTAGACCTACTCAGTAGCTTCCAACAACATAGAGTTTGTCTACAATTTCCTATTTTAAGGTACCTTTTGATCGACATATAGAGAGGCGGTGTTGCATGGCTCTGATAGGCCTTGCTATGGGATTTACTGCACAAAACGCAACTGGCGGCATTCAGTGACTACATCTTGCATTTTCTCCAAAAGTCTTGGGTCTCAAGACTTGCTTGTTTTTGCATGTTGTAGACCTACTCAGTAGCTTCCGAACAACATAGAGTTTGTCTACAATTTCCTATTTTAGGTACCTTTTGATCGACATATAGAGAGGCGGTGTTGCAAGTCTCTGACAGGCCTTGCTGGGATTTACTGCACAAAACGCAACTGGCGGCATTCAGTGACTACATCTTGCATTTTCTCCAAAAGTCTTGGTCTCAAGACTTGCTTGTTTTTGCATGTTGTAGACCTACTCAGTAGCTTCGAACAACATAGAGTTTGTCTACAATTTCTATTTTAAGGTACCTTTTGATCGACATATAGAGAGGCGGTGTTGCAGTCTCTGACAGGCCTTGCTATGGGATTTACTGCACAAAACGCAACTGGCGGCATTCAGTGACTACATCTTGCATTTTCTCCAAAAGTCTTGGGTCTCAAGACTTGCTTGTTTTTGCATGTTGTAGACCTACTCAGTAGCTTCCAACAACATAGAGTTTGTCTACAATTTCCTATTTTAAGGTACCTTTTGATCGACATATAGAGAGGCGGTGTTGCATGGCTCTGACAGGCCTTGCTATGGGATTTACTGCACAAAACGCAACTGGCGGCATTCAGTGACTACATCTTGCATTTTCTCCAAAAGTCTTGGGTCTCAAGACTTGCTTGTTTTTGCATGTTGTAGACCTACTCAGTAGCTTCCGAACAACATAGAGTTTGTCTACAATTTCCTATTTTAAGGTACCTTTTGATCGACATATAGAGAGGCGGTGTTGCATGGCTCTGACAGGCCTTGCTATGGGATTTACTGCACAAAACGCAACTGGCGGCATTCAGTGACTACATCTTGCATTTTCTCCAAAGTCTTGGGTCTCAAGACTTGCTTGTTTTTGCATGTTGTAGACCTACTCAGTAGCTTCCAACAACATAGAGTTTGTCTACAATTTCCTATTTTAAGGTACCTTTTGATCGACATATAGAGAGGCGGTGTTGCATGGCTCTGATAGGCCTTGCTATGGGATTTACTGCACAAAACGCAACTGGCGGCATTCAGTGACTACATCTTGCATTTTCTCAAAAGTCTTGGGTCTCAAGACTTGCTTGTTTTTGCATGTTGTAGACCTACTCAGTAGCTTCCGAACAACATAGAGTTTGTCTACAATTTTATTTAAGGTACCTTTTGATCGACATATAGAGAGGCGGTGTTGCAAGTCTCTGACAGGCCTTGCTATGGGATTTACTGCACAAAACGCAACTGGCGGCATTCAGTGACTACATCTTGCATTTCTCCAAAAGTCTTGGGTCTCAAGACTTGCTTGTTTTTGCATGTTGTAGACCTACTCAGTAGCTTCCGAACAACATAGAGTTTGTCTACAATTTCTATTTTAAGGTACCTTTTGATCGACATATAGAGAGGCGGTGTTGCAAGTCTCTGACAGGCCTTGCTATGGGATTTACTGCACAAAACGCAACTGGCGGCATTCAGTGACTACATCTTGCATTTTCTCCAAAAGTCTTGGGTCTCAAGACTTGCTTGTTTTTGCATGTTGTAGACCTACTCAGTAGCTTCCGAACAACATAGAGTTTGTCTACAATTTCCTATTTTAAGGTACCTTTGATCGACATATAGAGAGGCGGTGTTGCAAGCTCTGACAGGCCTTGCTATGGGATTTACTGCACAAAACGCAACTGGCGGCATTCAGTGACTACATCTTGCATTTTCTCCAAAAGTCTTGGGTCTCAAGACTTGCTTGTTTTTGCATGTTGTAGACCTACTCAGTAGCTTCCAACAACATAGAGTTTGTCTACAATTTCCTATTTTAAGGTACCTTTTGATCGACATATAGAGAGGCGGTGTTGCATGGCTCTGATAGGCCTTGCTATGGGATTTACTGCACAAAACGCAACTGGCGGCATTCAGTGACTACATCTTGCATTTTCTCCAAAAGTCTTTGGTCTCAAGACTTGCTTGTTTTTGCATGTTGTAGACCTACTCAGTAGCTTCGAACAACATAGAGTTTGTCTACAATTTCCTATTTTAAGGTACCTTTTGATCGACATATAGAGAGGCGGTGTTGCAAGTCTCTGACAGGCCTTGCTATGGATTTACTGCACAAAACGCAACTGGCGGCATTCAGTGACTACATCTTGCATTTCTCCAAAAGTCTTGGGTCTCAAGACTTGCTTGTTTTTGCATGTTGTAGACCTACTCAGTAGCTTCCGAACAACATAGAGTTTGTCTACAATTTCCTATTTTAAGGTACCTTTTGATCGACATATAGAGAGGCGGTGTTGCAAGTCTCTGACAGGCCTTGCTATGGGATTTACTGCACAAAACGCAACTGGCGGCATTCAGTGACTACATCTTGCATTCTCCAAAAGTCTTGGGTCTCAAGACTTGCTTGTTTTTGCATGTTGTAGACCTACTCAGTAGCTTCGAACAACATAGAGTTTGTCTACAAATTCCTATTTTAAGGTACCTTTTGATCGACATATAGAGAGGCGGTGTTGCAAGGCTCTGACAGGCCTTGCTATGGGATTTACTGCACAAAACGCAACTGGCGGCATTCAGTGACTACATCTTGCATTTTCTCCAAAAGTCTTGGTCTCAAGACTTGCTTGTTTTTGCATGTTGTAGACCTACTCAGTAGCTTCCGAACAACATAGAGTTTGTCTACAATTTCTATTTTAAGGTACCTTTTGATCGACATATAGAGAGGCGGTGTTGCAAGGCTCTGATAGGCCTTGCTATGGGATTTACTGCACAAAACGCAACTGGCGGCATTCAGTGACTACATCTTGCATTTTCTCCAAAAGTCTTGGGTCTCAAGACTTGCTTGTTTTTGCATGTTGTAGACCTACTCAGTAGCTTCCGAACAACATAGAGTTTGTCTACAATTTCCTATTTTAAGGTACCTTTTGATCGACATATAGAGAGGCGGTGTTGCATGGCTCTGATAGGCCTTGCTATGGATTTACTGCACAAAACGCAACTGGCGGCATTCAGTGACTACATCTTGCATTTTCTCCAAAGTCTTGGGTCTCAAGACTTGCTTGTTTTTGCATGTTGTAGACCTACTCAGTAGCTTCCGAACAACATAGAGTTTGTCTACAATTTCCTATTTTAAGGTACCTTTTGATCGACATATAGAGAGGCGGTGTTGCATGTCTCTGACAGGCCTTGCTATGGGATTTACTGCACAAAACGCAACTGGCGGCATTCAGTGACTACATCTTGCATTTTCTCCAAAAGTCTTGGGTCTCAAGACTTGCTTGTTTTTGCATGTTGTAGACCTACTCAGTAGCTTTCGAACAACATAGAGTTTGTCTACAATTTCTATTTTAAGGTACCTTTTGATCGACATATAGAGAGGCGGTGTTGCAAGTCTCTGACAGGCCTTGCTATGGGATTTACTGCACAAAACGCAACTGGCGGCATTCAGTGACTACATCTTGCATTTTCTCCAAAAGTCTTGGGTCTCAAGACTTGCTTGTTTTTGCATGTTGTAGACCTACTCAGTAGCTTCCGAACAACATAGAGTTTGTCTACAATTCCTATTTTAAGGTACCTTTTGATCGACATATAGAGAGGCGGTGTTGCAAGTCTCTGACAGGCCTTGCTATGGGATTTACTGCACAAAACGCAACTGGCGGCATTCAGTGACTACATCTTGCATTTTCTCCAAAAGTCTTGGGTCTCAAGACTTGCTTGTTTTTGCATGTTGTAGACCTACTCAGTAGCTTTCGAACAACATAGAGTTTGTCTACAATTTCTATTTTAAGGTACCTTTTGATCGACATATAGAGAGGCGGTGTTGCATGGCTCTGATAGGCCTTGCTATGGGATTTACTGCACAAAACGCAACTGGCGGCATTCAGTGACTACATCTTGCATTTTCTCCAAAAGTCTTGGGTCTCAAGACTTGCTTGTTTTTGCATGTTGTAGACCTACTCAGTAGCTTCGAACAACATAGAGTTTGTCTACAATTTCTATTTTAAGGTACCTTTTGATCGACATATAGAGAGGCGTGTTGCAAGTCTCTGACAGGCCTTGCTATGGGATTTACTGCACAAAACGCAACTGGCGGCATTCAGTGACTACATCTTGCATTTTCTCCAAAAGTCTTGGGTCTCAAGACTTGCTTGTTTTGCATGTTGTAGACCTACTCAGTAGCTTCGAACAACATAGAGTTTGTCTACAATTTCCTATTTTAAGGTACCTTTTGATCGACATATAGAGAGGCGTGTTGCAAGTCTCTGACAGGCCTTGCTATGGGATTTACTGCACAAAACGCAACTGGCGGCATTCAGTGACTACATCTTGCATTTTCTCCAAAAGTCTTGGGTCTCAAGACTTGCTTGTTTTTGCATGTTGTAGACCTACTCAGTAGCTTCCGAACAACATAGAGTTTGTCTACAATTTCTATTTTAAGGTACCTTTTGATCGACATATAGAGAGGCGGTGTTGCATGGTCCTGACAGGCCTTGCTATGGGATTTACTGCACAAAACGCAACTGGCGGCATTCAGTGACTACATCTTATTTTCTCCAAAAGTCTTGGGTCTCAAGACTTGCTTGTTTTGCATGTTGTAGACCTACTCAGTAGCTTCCGAACAACATAGAGTTTGTCTACAATTTCTATTTTAAGGTACCTTTTGATCGACATATAGAGAGGCGGTGTTGCATGGCTCTGATAGGCCTTGCTATTGGATTTACTGCACAAAACGCAACTGGCGGCATTCAGTGACTACATCTTGCATTTTCTCCAAAAGTCTTGGGTCTCAAGACTTGCTTGTTTTGCATGTTGTAGACCTACTCAGTAGCTTTCGAACAACATAGAGTTTGTCTACAATTTCTTATTTAAGGTACCTTTGATCGACATATAGAGAGGCGGTGTTGCATGGCTCTGATAGGCCTTGCTATGGGATTTACTGCACAAAACGCAACTGGCGGCATTCAGTGACTACATCTTGCATTTTCTCCAAAAGTCTTGGGTCTCAAGACTTGCTTGTTTTTGCATGTTGTAGACCTACTCAGTAGCTTTCCAACAACATAGAGTTTGTCTACAATTTCTATTTTAAGGTACCTTTTGATCGACATATAGAGAGGCGGTGTTGCAAGTCTCTGACAGGCCTTGCTATGGGATTTACTGCACAAAACGCAACTGGCGGCATTCAGTGACTACATCTTGCATTTTCTCCAAAAGTCTTGGGTCTCAAGACTTGCTTGTTGCATGTTGTAGACCTACTCAGTAGCTTCCGAACAACATAGAGTTTGTCTACAATTTTTATTTTAAGGTACCTTTTGATCGACATATAGAGAGGCGGTGTTGCAAGTCTCTGACAGGCCTTGCTATGGATTTACTGCACAAAACGCAACTGGCGGCATTCAGTGACTACATCTTGCATTTTCTCCAAAAGTCTTGGGTCTCAAGACTTGCTTGTTTTTGCATGTTGTAGACCTACTCAGTAGCTTTCGAACAACATAGAGTTTGTCTACAATTTCCTATTTTAAGGTACCTTTTGATCGACATATAGAGAGGCGGTGTTGCATTCTCTGATAGGCCTTGCTATGGGATTTACTGCACAAAACGCAACTGGCGGCATTCAGTGACTACATCTTGCATTTCTCCAAAAGTCTTGGGTCTCAAGACTTGCTTGTTTTTGCATGTTGTAGACCTACTCAGTAGCTTTCGAACAACATAGAGTTTGTCTACAATTTCCTATTTTAAGGTACCTTTTGATCGACATATAGAGAGGCGGTGTTGCAAGTCTCTGATAGGCCTTGCTATGGGATTTACTGCACAAAACGCAACTGGCGGCATTCAGTGACTACATCTTGCATTTTCTCCAAAAGTCTTGGGTCTCAAGACTTGCTTTTTTTGCATGTTGTAGACCTACTCAGTAGCTTCGAACAACATAGAGTTTGTCTACAATTTCCTATTTTAAGGTACCTTTTGATCGACATATAGAGAGGCGGTGTTGCAAGTCTCTGACAGGCCTTGCTATGGGATTTACTGCACAAAACGCAACGGCGGCATTCAGTGACTACATCTTGCATTTTCTCCAAAAGTCTTGGGTCTCAAGACTTGCTTGTTTTTATGTTGTAGACCTACTCAGTAGCTTCCAACAACATAGAGTTGTCTACAATTTCCTTTTAAGGTACCTTTTGATCGACATATAGAGAGGCGGTGTTGCATGGCTCTGATAGGCCTTGCTATGGGATTTACTGCACAAAACGCAACTGGCGGCATTCAGTGACTACATCTTGCATTTTCTCCAAAAGTCTTGGGTCTCAAGACTTGCTTGTTTTTTGCATGTTGTAGACCTACTCAGTAGCTTCCAACAACATAGAGTTTGTCTACAATTTTCCTATTTTAAGGTACCTTTTGATCGACATATAGAGAGGCGGTGTTGCATGGCTCTGACAGGCCTTGCTATGGGATTTACTGCACAAAACGCAACTGGCGGCATTCAGTGACTATCTTGCATTTTCTCCAAAAGTCTTGGGTCTCAAGACTTGCTTGTTTTTGCATGTTGTAGACCTACTCAGTAGCTTTCGAAAAACATAGAGTTTGTCTACAATTTCTATTTTAAGGTACCTTTTGATCGACATATAGAGAGGCGGGTGCAAGTCTCTGATAGGCCTTGCTATGGGATTTACTGCACAAAACGCAACTGGCGGCATTCAGTGACTACATCTTACATTTTCTCCAAAAGTCTTGGGTCTCAAGACTTGCTTGTTTTTGCATGTTGTAGACCTACTCAGTAGCTTTCGAACAACATAGAGTTTGTCTACAATTTCTATTTTAAGGTACCTTTTGATCGACATATAGAGAGGCGGTGTTGCATGGCTCTGATAGGCCTTGCTATGGGATTTACTGCACAAAACGCAACTGGCGGCATTCAGTGACTACATCTTGCATTTCTCCAAAAGTCTTGGGTCTCAAGACTTGCTTGTTTTTGCATGTTGTAGACCTACTCAGTAGCTTCCGAACAACATAGAGTTTGTCTACAATTTCCTATTTTAAGGTACCTTTTGATCGACATATAGAGAGGCGGTGTTGCATGCTCTGATAGGCCTTGCTATGGGATTTACTGCACAAAACGCAACTGGCGGCATTCAGTGACTACATCTTGCATTTTCTCCAAAAGTCTTGGGTCTCAAGACTTGCTTGTTTTTGCATGTTGTAGACCTACTCAGTAGCTTTCGAACACATAGAGTTTGTCTACAATTTCCTATTTTAAGGTACCTTTTGATCGACATATAGAGAGGCGGTGTTGCAAGTCTCTGACAGGCCTTGCTATGGATTTACTGCACAAAACGCAACTGGCGGCATTCAGTGACTACATCTTGCATTTTCTCCAAAAGTCTTGGTCTCAAGACTTGCTTGTTTTTGCATGTTGTAGACCTACTCAGTAGCTTCCGAACAACATAGAGTTTGTCTACAATTTCCTATTTTAAGGTACCTTTTGATCGACATATAGAGAGGCGGTGTTGCATGGCTCTGATAGGCCTTGCTATGGGATTTACTGCACAAAACGCAACTGGCGGCATTCAGTGACTACATCTTGCATTTTCTCCAAAAGTCTTGGGTCTCAAGACTTGCTTGTTTTTGCATGTTGTAGACCTACTCAGTAGCTTCCGAACAACATAGAGTTTGTCTACAATTTCTTATTTTAAGGTACCTTTTGATCGACATATAGAGAGGCGGTGTTGCAAGTCTCTGACAGGCCTTGCTATGGGATTTACTGCACAAAAACGCAACTGGCGGCATTCAGTGACTACATCTTGCATTTTCTCCAAAAGTCTTGGGTCTCAAGACTTGCTGTTTTTGCATGTTGTAGACCTACTCAGTAGCTTTCGAACAACATAGAGTTTGTCTACAATTTCCTATTAAGGTACCTTTTGATCGACATATAGAGAGGCGGTGTTGCATGGCTCTGATAGGCCTTGCTATGGATTTACTGCACAAAACGCAACTGGCGGCATTCAGTGACTACATCTTGCATTTTCTCCAAAAGTCTTGGGTCTCAAGACTTGCTTGTTTTTGCATGTTGTAGACCTACTCAGTAGCTTTCGAACAACATAGAGTTTGTCTACAATTTCCTATTTTAAGGTACCTTTTGATCGACATATAGAGAGGCGTGTTGCAAGCTCTGACAGGCCTTGCTATGGGATTTACTGCACAAAACGCAACTGGCGGCATTCAGTGACTACATCTTGCATTTTCTCCAAAAGTCTTGGGTCTCAAGACTTGCTTTTTTTGCATGTTGTAGACCTACTCAGTAGCTTTCGAACAACATAGAGTTTGTCTACAATTTCCTATTTAAGGTACCTTTTGATCGACATATAGAGAGGCGGTGTTGCAAGTCTCTGACAGGCCTTGCTATGGGATTTACTGCACAAAACGCAACTGGCGGCATTCAGTGACTACATCTTGCATTTTCTCCAAAAGTCTTGGGTCTCAAGACTTGCTTGTTTTTGCATGTTGTAGACCTACTCAGTAGCTTTCGAACAACATAGAGTTTGTCTACAATTTCTTATAAGGTACCTTTTGATCGACATATAGAGAGGCGGTGTTGCATGGCTCTGATAGGCCTTGCTATGGGATTTACTGCACAAAACGCAACTGGCGGCATTCAGTGACTACATCTTGCATTTTCTCCAAAAGTCTTGGGTCTCAAGACTTGCTTGTTTTTGCATGTTGTAGACCTACTCAATAGCTTCCCGAACAACATAGAGTTTGTCTACAATTTCCTATTTTAAGGTACCTTTTGATCGACATATAGAGAGGCGGTGTTGCAGGCTGATAGGCTTGCTATGGGATTTACTGCACAAAACGCAACTGGCGGCATTCAGTGACTACATCTTGCATTTTCTCCAAAGTCTTGGGTCTCAAGACTTGCTTGTTTTGCATGTTGTAGACCTACTCAGTAGCTTTCGAACAACATAGAGTTTGTCTACAATTTCCTATTTTAAGGTACCTTTGATCGACATATAGAGAGGCGGTGTTGCAAGTCTCTGATAGGCCTTGCTATGGGATTTACTGCACAAAAACGCAACTGGCGGCATTCAGTGACTACATCTTGCATTTTCTCAAAAAGTCTTGGGTCTCAAGACTTGCTTGTTTTGCATGTTGTAGACCTACTCAGTAGCTTCCAACAAACATAGAGTTTGTCTACAATTTCTATTTTAAGGTACCTTTTGATCGACATATAGAGAGGCGGTGTTGCAGTCTCTGACAGGCCTTGCTATGGGATTTACTGCACAAAACGCAACTGGCGCATTCAGTGACTACCTACATTCTTCAAAAGTCTTGGGTTCTCTTGACTTGTGGTTTGTTGATGTTGTAGACTACTCAGTAGCTTTCGAACAACATAGAGTTGTCTACAATTTTCATTAAGGTACCTTTGATCGACATATAGAGGTGTGTTGCAGTCTCTGACAGGCCTTGCTATGGGATTTACTGCACAAAACGCAACTGGCGGCATTCAGTGACTACATCTTGCATTTTCTCCAAAAGTCTTGTCTCAAGACTTGCTTGTTTTTGTTGTAGACCTACTCAATAGCTTCCGAACAACATAGAGTTTGTCTACAATTTCCTTTTTAAGGTACTTTTGATCGACATATAGAGAGGCGTGTTGCATGGCTGATAGGCCTATGGATTTACTGCACAAAAACGCAACTGGCGGCATTCAGTGACTACATCTTGCATTTTCTCCAAAAGTCTTGGGTCTCAAGACTTGCTTTTTTGCATGTGTAGACCTACTCAGTAGCTTCGAACAAATAGAGTTTGTCTACAATTTTATATTAAGGTACCTTTTGATCGACATATAGAGAGGCGGTGTTGCAAGCTCTGACAGGCCTTGCTATGGGATTTACTGCACAAAACGCAACTGGCGGGCATTCAGTGACTACATCTTGCATTTTCTCCAAAAGTCTTGGGTCTCAAGACTTGCTTGTTTTTGCATGTTGTAGACCTATCAGTAGCTTCGAACAACATAGAGTTTGTCTACAATTTCTATTTAAGGTACCTTTTGATCGACATATAGAGGGCGATGTTGCATGGCTCTGACAGGCCTTGCTATGGGATTTACTGCACAAAACGCAACTGGCGGCATTCAGTGACTACATCTTGCATTTTCTCCAAAAGTCTTGGGTCTCAAGACTTGCTTGTTTTTGCATGTTGTAGACCTACTCAGTAGCTTCCGAACAACATAGAGTTTGTCTACAATTTCTATTTTAAGGTACCTTTGATCGACATATAGAGAGGCGGTGTTGCATGGCTCTGATAGGCTTGCTATGATTTACTGCACAAAACGCAACTGGCGGCATTCAGTGACTACATCTTGCATTTTCTCCAAAAGTTGGTCTCAAGACTTGCTTGTTTTTGCACGTTGTAGACCTACTCAGTAGCTTTCGAACAACATAGAGTTTGTCTACAATTTCATTTTAAGGTACCTTTTGATCGACATATAGAGAGGCGGTGTTGCAAGTCTCTGACAGGCCTTGCTATGGGATTTACTGCACAAAACGCAACTGGCGGCATTCAGTGACTACATCTTGCATTTTCTCCAAAAGTCTTGGGTCTCAAGACTTGCTTGTTTTTGCATGTTGTAGACCTACTCAGTAGCTTTCGAACAACATAGAGTTTGTCTACAATTTCCTATTTTAAGGTACCTTTTGATCGACATATAGAGAGGCGGTGTTGCAAGGCTCTGATAGGCCTTGCTATGGATTTACTGCACAAAACGCAACTGGCGGCATTCAGTGACTACATCTTGCATTTTCTCCAAAAGTCTTGGGTCTCAAGACTTGCTTGTTTTTGCATGTTGTAGACCTACTCAGTAGCTTCCAACAACATAGAGTTTGTCTACAATTCCTATTTTAAGGTACCTTTTGATCGACATATAGAGAGGCGGTGTTGCATGTCTCTGATGGCCTTGCTATGGGATTTACTGCACAAAACGCAACTGGCGGCATTCAGTGACTACATCTTGCATTTCTCCAAAAGTCTTGGGTCTCAAGACTTGCTTGTTTTTGCATGTTGTAGACCTACTCAGTAGCTTCGAACAACATAGAGTTTGTCTACAATTCTTTATTTAAGGTACCTTTTGATCGACATATAGAGAGGCGGTGTTGCAAGTCTCTGACAGGCCTTGCTATGGGATTTACTGCACAAAACGCAACTGGCGGCATTCAGTGACTACATCTTACATTTCTCCAAAAGTCTTGGGTCTCAAGACTTGCTTGTTTTTGCATGTTGTAGACCTACTCAATAGCTTCCCAACAACATAGAGTTTGTCTACAATTTCCTATTTTAGGTACCTTTGATCGACATATAGAGAGGCGGGTTGCATGGCTCTGATAGGCCTTGCTATGGGATTTACTGCACAAACGCAACTGGCGGCATTCAGTGACTACATCTTGCATTTTCTCCAAAAGTCTTGGGTCTCAAGACTTGCTTGTTTTTGCATGTTGTAGACCTACTCAGTAGCTTTCGAACAACATAGAGTTTGTCTACAATTTCCTATTTTAAGGTACTTTTGATCGACATATAGAGAGGCGGTGTTGCAATCTCTGACAGGCCTTGCTATGGGATTTACTGCACAAAACGCAACTGGCGGCATTCAGTGACTACATCTTGCATTTTCTCCAAAAGTCTTGGGTCTCAAGACTTGCTTGTTTTTGCATGTTGTAGACCTACTCAGTAGCTTTCGAACAACATAGAGTTTGTCTACAATTTCTTTTTAAGGTACCTTTTGATCGACATATAGAGAGGCGGTGTTGCATGGCTCTGATAGGCCTTGCTATGGGATTTACTGCACAAAACGCAACTGGCGGCATTCAGTGACTACATCTTGCATTTTCTCCAAAAGTCTTGGGTCTAAGACTTGCTTGTTTTTTGCATGTTGTAGACCTACTCAATAGCTTCGAACAACATAGAGTTTGTCTACAATTTCCTATTTTAAGGTACCTTTTGATCGACATATAGAGAGGCGGTGTTGCATGGCTCTGATAGGCCTTGCTATTGGATTTACTGCACAAAACGCAACTGGCGGCATTCAGTGACTACATCTTGCATTTTCTCCAAAAGTCTTGGGTCTCAAGACTTGCTTGTTTTTGCATGTTGTAGACCTACTCAGTAGCTTTCGAACAACATAGAGTTTGTCTACAATTCCTATTTTAAGGTACCTTTTGATCGACATATAGAGAGGCGGTGTTGCATGTCTCTGACAGGCCTTGCTATGGGATTTACTGCACAAAACGCAACTGGCGGCATTCAGTGACTACATCTTGCATTTTCTCCAAAGTCTTGGGTCTCAAGACTTGCTTGTTTTGCATGTTGTAGACCTACTCAGTAGCTTTCGAAAAACATAGAGTTTGTCTACAATTTCCTATTTAAGGTACCTTTTGATCGACATATAGAGAGGCGGTGTTTGCATGGCTCTGACAGGCCTTGCTATGGGATTTACTGCACAAAACGCAACTGGCGGCATTCAGTGACTACATCTTGCATTTTCTCCAAAAGTCTTGGGTCTCAAGACTTGCTTGTTTTTGCATGTTGTAGACCTACTCAGTAGCTTTGAACAACATAGAGTTTGTCTACAATTTCTTATTTTAAGGTACCTTTTGATCGACATATAGAGAGGCGGTGTTGCATGGCTCTGATAGGCCTTGCTATGGGATTTACTGCACAAAACGCAACTGGCGGCATTCAGTGACTACATCTTGCATTTTCTCCAAAAGTCTTGGGTCTCAAGACTTGCTTGTTTTTCATGTTGTAGACCTACTCAGTAGCTTCCAACAACATAGAGTTTGTCTACAATTTCCTATTTAAGGTACCTTTTGATCGACATATAGAGAGGCGGTGTTGCATGGCTCTGATAGGCCTTGCTATGGGATTTACTGCACAAAACGCAACTGCGGCATTCAGTGACTACATCTGCATTTTCTCCAAAAGTCTTGGGTCTCAAGACTTGCTTTTTTTGCACGTTGTAGACCTACTCAGTAGCTTTCGAACAACATAGAGTTTGTCTACAATTTCTTATTTAAGGTACCTTTTGATCGACATATAGAGAGGCGGTGTTGCAAGTCTCTGACAGCCTTGCTATGGGATTTACTGCACAAAACGCAACTGGCGGCATTCAGTGACTACATCTTGCATTTTCTCCAAAAGTCTTGGGTCTCAAGACTTGCTTGTTTTTGCATGTTGTAGACCTACTCAGTAGCTTCCGAACAACATAGAGTTTGTCTACAATTTCCTATTTTAAGGTACCTTTTGATCGACATATAGAGAGGCGGTGTTGCAAGTCTCTGACAGGCCTTGCTATGGGATTTACTGCACAAAACGCAACTGGCGGCATTCAGTGACTACATCTTGCATTTTCTCCAAAAGTCTTGGGTCTCAAGACTTGCTGTTTTTGCATGTTGTAGACCTACTCAGTAGCTTCCGAACAACATAGAGTTTGTCTACAATTTCTATTTTAAGGTACCTTTTGATCGACATATAGAGAGGCGGTGTTGCAGGCTCTGACAGGCCTTGCTATGGGATTACTGCACAAAACGCAACTGCGGCATTCAGTGACTACATCTTGCATTTTCTCCAAAAGTCTTGGGTCTCAAGACTTGCTTGTTTTTGCATGTTGTAGACCTACTCAGTAGCTTCCGAACAACATAGAGTTTGTCTAATTTCCTATTTTAAGGTACCTTTTGATCGACATATAGAGAGGCGGTGTTGCATGGCTCTGATAGGCCTTGCTATGGATTTACTGCACAAAACGCAACTGGCGGCATTCAGTGACTACATCTTGCATTTTCTCCAAAAGTCTTGGTCTCAAGACTTGCTTGTTTTTGCATGTTGTAGACCTACTCAGTAGCTTTCGAACAACATAGAGTTTGTCTACAATTTCCTATTTTAAGGTACCTTTTGATCGACATATAGAGAGGCGGTGTTGCAGGCTCTGATATGCCTTGCTATGGGATTTACTGCACAAAACGCAACTGGCGGCATTCAGTGACTACATCTTGCATTTTCTCCAAAAGTCTTGGGTCTCAAGACTTGCTTGTTTTTGCATGTTGTAGACCTACTCAGTAGCTTCCGAACAACATAGAGTTTGTCTACAATTTCCTATTTAAGGTACCTTTTGATCGACATATAGAGAGGCGGTGTTGCAAGTCTCTGACAGGCCTTGCTATGGGATTACTGCACAAAACGCAACTGGCGGCATTCAGTGACTACATCTTGCATTTTCTCAAAAGTCTTGGGTCTCAAGACTTGCTTGTGTTTTGCATGTTGTAGACCTACTCAGTAGCTTCCGAACAACATAGAGTTTGTCTACAATTTCCTATTTAAGGTACCTTTTGATCGACATATAGAGAGGCGGTGTTGCATGCTCTGATAGGCCTTGCTATGGGATTTACTGCACAAAACGCAACTGGCGGCATTCAGTGACTACATCTTACATTTTCTCCAAAAGTCTTGGGTCTCAAGACTTGCTTTTTTTGCATGTTGTAGACCTACTCAGTAGCTTTCGAACAACATAGAGTTTGTCTACAATTTCCTATTTTAAGGTACCTTTTGATCGACATATAGAGAGGCGATGTTGTGGCTCTGATAGGCCTTGCTATGGATTTACTGCACAAAACGCAACTGGCGGCATTCAGTGACTACATCTTGCATTTTCTCCAAAAGTCTTGGGTCTCAAGACTTGCTTGTTTTTGCATGTTGTAGACCTACTCAGTAGCTTCCGAACAACATAGAGTTTGTCTACAATTTCCTATTTTAAGGTACCTTTTGATCGACATATAGAGAGGCGGTGTTGCATGTCTCTGACAGGCCTTGCTATGGGATTTACTGCACAAAACGCAACTGGCGGCATTCAGTGACTACATCTTGCATTTTCTCCAAAAGTCTTGGGTCTCAAGACTTGCTTGTTTTTGCATGTTGTAGACCTACTCAGTAGCTTCCCAACAACATAGAGTTGTCTACAATTTCCTATTTTAAGGTACCTTTTGATCGACATATAGAGAGGCGGTGTTGCATGTCTCTGACAGGCCTTGCTATGGGATTACTGCACAAAACGCAACTGGCGGCATTCAGTGACTACATCTTGCATTTTCTCCAAAAGTCTTGGTCTCAAGACTTGCTTGTTTTTGCATGTTGTAGACCTACTCAATAGCTTTCGAACAACATAGAGTTTGTCTACAATTTCTTATTTTAAGGTACCTTTTGATCGACATATAGAGAGGCGTGTTGCAAGTCTCTGACAGGCCTTGCTATGGGATTTACTGCACAAAACGCAACTGGCGGCATTCAGTGACTACATCTTGCATTTTCTCCAAAAGTCTTGGGTCTCAAGACTTGCTTGTTTTTGCATGTTGTAGACCTACTCAGTAGCTTTCGAACAACATAGAGTTTGTCTACAATTTCTATTTTAAGGTACCTTTTGATCGACATATAGAGAGGCGATGTTGCATGGCTCTGACAGGCCTTGCTATGGGATTTACTGCACAAAACGCAACTGGCGGCATTCAGTGACTACATCTTGCATTTTCTCAAAAAGTCTTGGGTCTCAAGACTGCTTGTTTTTGCATGTTGTAGACCTACTCAGTAGCTTCCCAACAACATAGAGTTTGTCTACAATTTCCTATTTTAAGGTACCTTTTGATCGACATATAGAGAGGCGATGTTGCAGCTCTGACAGGCCTTGCTATGGGATTTACTGCACAAAACGCAACTGGCGGCATTCAGTGACTACATCTTGCATTTCTCCAAAAGTCTTGGTCTCAAGACTTGCTTGTTTTTGCATGTTGTAGACCTACTCAGTAGCTTTCGAACAACATAGAGTTTGTCTACAATTTCCTATTTTAAGGTACCTTTTGATCGACATATAGAGAGGCGGTGTTTGCATGTCTCTGACAGGCCTTGCTATGGGATTTACTGCACAAAACGCAACTGGCGGCATTCAGTGACTACATCTTGCATTTCTCCAAAAGTCTTGGGTCTCAAGACTTGCTTGTTTTTGCATGTTTTAGAGACTCTCAGTAGCTTCCCGAACAACATAGAGTTTGTCTACAATTTCCTTTTTAAGGTACCTTTTGATCGACATATAGAGAGGCGTGTGTTGCATGGCTCTGA
>NW_024037071.1:8931067-9003542 GCF_015706575.1 Patiria miniata
AGGTACCTTTTGATCGACATATAGAGAGGCGGTGTTGCATGGCTCTGACAGGCCTTGCTATGGGATTTACTGCACAAAACACAACTGGAGGGATTCAGTGACTACATCTTGCATTTTCTCCACAAGACTTGAGTCTAAAGACTTGCTTGTTTTTGCATGTTGTAGACCTATTCAGCAGCTTTCGAACAACGTAGAGTTTGTCTACAATTTCCTAGTTAAGGTACCTTTTGATCGACAATAGAGAGGGCGGTGTTGCATGGCTCTGACAGGCCTTGCTATGGGATTTACTGCACAAAACGCAACTGGAGGGATTCAGTGACTACATCTTGCATTTTCTCCACAAGACTTGAGTCTAAAGACTTGCTTGTTTTTGCATGTTGTAGACCTATTCAGCAGCTTTCGAACAACGTAGAGTTTGTCTACAATTTCCTAGTGTAAGGTACCTTTTGATCGACATATAGAGAGGCGGTGTTGCATGGCTCTGACAGGCCTTGCTATGGGATTTACTGCACAAAACGCAACTGGAGGGATTCAGTGACTACATCTTGCATTTTCTCCACAAGACTTGAGTCTAAAGACTTGCTTGTTTTTGCATGTTGTAGACCTATTCAGCAGCTTTCGAACAACGTAGAGTTTGTCTACAATTTCCTAGTGTAAGGTACTTTTGATCGACATATAGAGAGGCGGTGTTGCATGGCTCTGACAGGCCTTGCTATGGGATTTACTGCACAAAACGCAACTGGAGGGATTCAGTGACTACATCTTGCATTTTCTCCACAAGACTTGAGTCTAAAGACTTGCTTGTTTTTGCATGTTGTAGACCTATTCAGCAGCTTTCGAACAACGTAGAGTTTGTCTACAATTTCCTAGTGTAAGGTACCTTTTGATCGACATATAGAGAGGCGGTGTTGCATGGCTCTGACAGGCCTTGCTATGGGATTTACTGCACAAAACGCAACTGGAGGGATTCAGTGACTACATCTTGCATTTTCTCCACAAGACTTGAGTCTAAAGACTTGCTTGTTTTTGCATGTTGTAGACCTATTCAGCAGCTTTCGAACAACGTAGAGTTTGTCTACAATTTCCTAGTGTAAGGTACCTTTTGATCGACATATAGAGAGGCGATGTTGCATGGCTCTGACAGGCCTTGCTATGGGATTTACTGCACAAAACGCAACTGGAGGGATTCAGTGACTACATCTTGCATTTTCTCCACAAGACTTGAGTCTAAAGACTTGCTTGTTTTTGCATGTTGTAGACCTATTCAGCAGCTTTCGAACAACGTAGAGTTTGTCTACAATTTCCTAGTGTAAGGTACCTTTTGATCGACATATAGAGAGGCGATGTTGCATGGCTCTGACAGGCCTTGCTATGGGATTTACTGCACAAAACGCAACTGGAGGGATTCAGTGACTACATCTTGCATTTTCTCCACAAGACTTGAGTCTAAAGACTTGCTTGTTTTTGCATGTTGTAGACCTATTCAGCAGCTTTCGAACAACGTAGAGTTTGTCTACAATTTCCTAGTGTAAGGTACCTTTTGATCGACATATAGAGAGGCGATGTTGCATGGCTCTGACAGGCCTTGCTATGGGATTTACTGCACAAAACGCAACTGGAGGGATTCAGTGACTACATCTTGCATTTTCTCCACAAGACTTGAGTCTAAAGACTTGCTTGTTTTTGCATGTTGTAGACCTATTCAGCAGCTTTCGAACAACGTAGAGTTTGTCTACAATTTCCTAGTGTAAGGTACCTTTTGATCGACATATAGAGAGGCGATGTTGCATGGCTCTGACAGGCCTTGCTATGGGATTTACTGCACAAAACGCAACTGGAGGGATTCAGTGACTACATCTTGCATTTTCTCCACAAGACTTGAGTCTAAAGACTTGCTTGTTTTTGCATGTTGTAGACCTATTCAGCAGCTTTCGAACAACGTAGAGTTTGTCTACAATTTCCTAGTGTAAGGTACCTTTTGATCGACATATAGAGAGGCGGTGTTGCATGGCTCTGACAGGCCTTGCTATGGGATTTACTGCACAAAACGCAACTGGAGGGATTCAGTGACTACATCTTGCATTTTCTCCACAAGACTTGAGTCTAAAGACTTGCTTGTTTTTGCATGTTGTAGACCTATTCAGCAGCTTTCGAACAACGTAGAGTTTGTCTACAATTTCCTAGTGTAAGGTACCTTTTGATCGACATATAGAGAGGCGATGTTGCATGGCTCTGACAGGCCTTGCTATGGGATTTACTGCACAAAACGCAACTGGAGGGATTCAGTGACTACATCTTGCATTTTCTCCACAAGACTTGAGTCTAAAGACTTGCTTGTTTTTGCATGTTGTAGACCTATTCAGCAGCTTTCGAACAACGTAGAGTTTGTCTACAATTTCCTAGTGTAAGGTACCTTTTGATCGACATATAGAGAGGCGGTGTTGCATGGCTCTGACAGGCCTTGCTATGGGATTTACTGCACAAAACGCAACTGGAGGGATTCAGTGACTACATCTTGCATTTTCTCCACAAGACTTGAGTCTAAAGACTTGCTTGTTTTTGCATGTTGTAGACCTATTCAGCAGCTTTCGAACAACGTAGAGTTTGTCTACAATTTCCTAGTGTAAGGTACCTTTTGATCGACATATAGAGAGGCGATGTTGCATGGCTCTGACAGGCCTTGCTATGGGATTTACTGCACAAAACGCAACTGGAGGGATTCAGTGACTACATCTTGCATTTTCTCCACAAGACTTGAGTCTAAAGACTTGCTTGTTTTTGCATGTTGTAGACCTATTCAGCAGCTTTCGAACAACGTAGAGTTTGTCTACAATTTCCTAGTGTAAGGTACCTTTTGATCGACATATAGAGAGGCGATGTTGCATGGCTCTGACAGGCCTTGCTATGGGATTTACTGCACAAAACGCAACTGGAGGGATTCAGTGACTACATCTTGCATTTTCTCCACAAGACTTGAGTCTAAAGACTTGCTTGTTTTTGCATGTTGTAGACCTATTCAGCAGCTTTCGAACAACGTAGAGTTTGTCTACAATTTCCTAGTGTAAGGTACCTTTTGATCGACATATAGAGAGGCGGTGTTGCATGGCTCTGACAGGCCTTGCTATGGATTTACTGCACAAAACGCAACTGGAGGGATTCAGTGACTACATCTTGCATTTTCTCCACAAGACTTGAGTCTAAAGACTTGCTTGTTTTTGCATGTTGTAGACCTATTCAGCAGCTTTCGAACAACGTAGAGTTTGTCTACAATTTCCTAGTGTAAGGTACCTTTTGATCGACATATAGAGAGGCGATGTTGCATGGCTCTGACAGGCCTTGCTATGGGATTTACTGCACAAAACGCAACTGGAGGGATTCAGTGACTACATCTTGCATTTTCTCCACAAGACTTGAGTCTAAAGACTTGCTTGTTTTTGCATGTTGTAGACCTATTCAGCAGCTTTCGAACAACGTAGAGTTTGTCTACAATTTCCTAGTTTAAGGTACCTTTTGATCGACATATAGAGAGGCGATGTTGCATGGCTCTGACAGGCCTTGCTATGGGATTTACTGCACAAAACGCAACTGGAGGGATTCAGTGACTACATCTTGCATTTTCTCCACAAGACTTGAGTCTAAAGACTTGCTTGTTTTTGCATGTTGTAGACCTATTCAGCAGCTTTCGAACAACGTAGAGTTTGTCTACAATTTCCTAGTGTAAGGTACCTTTTGATCGACATATAGAGAGGCGATGTTGCATGGCTCTGACAGGCCTTGCTATGGGATTTACTGCACAAAACGCAACTGGAGGGATTCAGTGACTACATCTTGCATTTTCTCCACAAGACTTGAGTCTAAAGACTTGCTTGTTTTTGCATGTTGTAGACCTATTCAGCAGCTTTCGAACAACGTAGAGTTTGTCTACAATTTCCTAGTGTAAGGTACCTTTTGATCGACATATAGAGAGGCGGTGTTGCATGGCTCTGACAGGCCTTGCTATGGGATTTACTGCACAAAACGCAACTGGAGGGATTCAGTGACTACATCTTGCATTTTCTCCACAAGACTTGAGTCTAAAGACTTGCTTGTTTTTGCATGTTGTAGACCTATTCAGCAGCTTTCGAACAACGTAGAGTTTGTCTACAATTTCCTAGTGTAAGGTACCTTTTGATCGACATATAGAGAGGCGATGTTGCATGGCTCTGACAGGCCTTGCTATGGGATTTGCTGCACAAAACGCAACTGGAGGGATTCAGTGACTACATCTTGCATTTTCTCCACAAGACTTGAGTCTAAAGACTTGCTTGTTTTTGCATGTTGTAGACCTATTCAGCAGCTTTCGAACAACGTAGAGTTTGTCTACAATTTCCTAGTGTAAGGTACCTTTTGATCGACATATAGAGAGGCGATGTTGCATGGCTCTGACAGGCCTTGCTATGGGATTTACTGCACAAAACGCAACTGGAGGGATTCAGTGACTACATCTTGCATTTTCTCCACAAGACTTGAGTCTAAAGACTTGCTTGTTTTTGCATGTTGTAGACCTATTCAGCAGCTTTCGAACAACGTAGAGTTTGTCTACAATTTCCTAGTGTAAGGTACCTTTTGATCGACATATAGAGAGGCGATGTTGCATGGCTCTGACAGGCCTTGCTATGGGATTTACTGCACAAAACGCAACTGGAGGGATTCAGTGACTACATCTTGCATTTTCTCCACAAGACTTGAGTCTAAAGACTTGCTTGTTTTTGCATGTTGTAGACCTATTCAGCAGCTTTCGAACAACGTAGAGTTTGTCTACAATTTCCTAGTGTAAGGTACCTTTTGATCGACATATAGAGAGGCGATGTTGCATGGCTCTGACAGGCCTTGCTATGGGATTTACTGCACAAAACGCAACTGGAGGGATTCAGTGACTACATCTTGCATTTTCTCCACAAGACTTGAGTCTAAAGACTTGCTTGTTTTTGCATGTTGTAGACCTATTCAGCAGCTTTCGAACAACGTAGAGTTTGTCTACAATTTCCTAGTGTAAGGTACCTTTTGATCGACATATAGAGAGGCGGTGTTGCATGGCTCTGACAGGCCTTGCTATGGGATTTACTGCACAAAACGCAACTGGAGGGATTCAGTGACTACATCTTGCATTTTCTCCACAAGACTTGAGTCTAAAGACTTGCTTGTTTTTGCATGTTGTAGACCTATTCAGCAGCTTTCGAACAACGTAGAGTTTGTCTACAATTTCCTAGTGTAAGGTACCTTTTGATCGACATATAGAGAGGCGATGTTGCATGGCTCTGACAGGCCTTGCTATGGGATTTACTGCACAAAACGCAACTGGAGGGATTCAGTGACTACATCTTGCATTTTCTCCACAAGACTTGAGTCTAAAGACTTGCTTGTTTTTGCATGTTGTAGACCTATTCAGCAGCTTTCGAACAACGTAGAGTTTGTCTACAATTTCCTAGTGTAAGGTACCTTTTGATCGACATATAGAGAGGCGGTGTTGCATGGCTCTGACAGGCCTTGCTATGGGATTTACTGCACAAAACGCAACTGGAGGGATTCAGTGACTACATCTTGCATTTTCTCCACAAGACTTGAGTCTAAAGACTTGCTTGTTTTTGCATGTTGTAGACCTATTCAGCAGCTTTCGAACAACGTAGAGTTTGTCTACAATTTCCTAGTGTAAGGTACCTTTTGATCGACATATAGAGAGGCGGATGTTGCATGGCTCTGACAGGCCTTGCTATGGGATTTACTGCACAAAACGCAACTGGAGGGATTCAGTGACTACATCTTGCATTTTCTCCACAAGACTTGAGTCTAAAGACTTGCTTGTTTTTGCATGTTGTAGACCTATTCAGCAGCTTTCGAACAACGTAGAGTTTGTCTACAATTTCCTAGTGTAAGGTACCTTTTGATCGACATATAGAGAGGCGATGTTGCATGGCTCTGACAGGCCTTGCTATGGCATTTACTGCACAAAACGCAACTGGAGGGATTCAGTGACTACATCTTGCATTTTCTCCACAAGACTTGAGTCTAAAGACTTGCTTGTTTTTGCATGTTGTAGACCTATTCAGCAGCTTTCGAACAACGTAGAGTTTGTCTACAATTTCCTAGTGTAAGGTACCTTTTGATCGACATATAGAGAGGCGGTGTTGCATGGCTCTGACAGGCCTTGCTATGGGATTTACTGCACAAAACGCAACTGGAGGGATTCAGTGACTACATCTTGCATTTTCTCCACAAGACTTGAGTCTAAAGACTTGCTTGTTTTTGCATGTTGTAGACCTATTCAGCAGCTTTCGAACAACGTAGAGTTTGTCTACAATTTCCTAGTGTAAGGTACCTTTTGATCGACATATAGAGAGGCGATGTTGCATGGCTCTGACAGGCCTTGCTATGGGATTTACTGCACAAAACGCAACTGGAGGGATTCAGTGACTACATCTTGCATTTTCTCCACAAGACTTGAGTCTAAAGACTTGCTTGTTTTTGCATGTTGTAGACCTATTCAGCAGCTTTCGAACAACGTAGAGTTTGTCTACAATTTCCTAGTGTAAGGTACCTTTTGATCGACATATAGAGAGGCGATGTTGCATGGCTCTGACAGGCCTTGCTATGGATTTACTGCACAAAACGCAACTGGAGGGATTCAGTGACTACATCTTGCATTTTCTCCACAAGACTTGAGTCTAAAGACTTGCTTGTTTTTGCATGTTGTAGACCTATTCAGCAGCTTTCGAACAACGTAGAGTTTGTCTACAATTTCCTAGTGTAAGGTACCTTTTGATCGACATATAGAGAGGCGATGTTGCATGGCTCTGACAGGCCTTGCTATGGGATTTACTGCACAAAACGCAACTGGAGGGATTCAGTGACTACATCTTGCATTTTCTCCACAAGACTTGAGTCTAAAGACTTGCTTGTTTTTGCATGTTGTAGACCTATTCAGCAGCTTTCGAACAACGTAGAGTTTGTCTACAATTTCCTAGTGTAAGGTACCTTTTGATCGACATATAGAGAGGCGATGTTGCATGGCTCTGACAGGCCTTGCTATGGGATTTACTGCACAAAACGCAACTGGAGGGATTCAGTGACTACATCTTGCATTTTCTCCACAAGACTTGAGTCTAAAGACTTGCTTGTTTTTGCATGTTGTAGACCTATTCAGCAGCTTTCGAACAACGTAGAGTTTGTCTACAATTTCCTAGTGTAAGGTACCTTTTGATCGACATATAGAGAGGCGATGTTGCATGGCTCTGACAGGCCTTGCTATGGGATTTACTGCACAAAACGCAACTGGAGGGATTCAGTGACTACATCTTGCATTTTCTCCACAAGACTTGAGTCTAAAGACTTGCTTGTTTTTGCATGTTGTAGACCTATTCAGCAGCTTTCGAACAACGTAGAGTTTGTCTACAATTTCCTAGTGTAAGGTACCTTTTGATCGACATATAGAGAGGCGATGTTGCATGGCTCTGACAGGCCTTGCTATGGGATTTACTGCACAAAACGCAACTGGAGGGATTCAGTGACTACATCTTGCATTTTCTCCACAAGACTTGAGTCTAAAGACTTGCTTGTTTTTGCATGTTGTAGACCTATTCAGCAGCTTTCGAACAACGTAGAGTTTGTCTACAATTTCCTAGTGTAAGGTACCTTTTGATCGACATATAGAGAGGCGATGTTGCATGGCTCTGACAGGCCTTGCTATGGGATTTACTGCACAAAACGCAACTGGAGGGATTCAGTGACTACATCTTGCATTTTCTCCACAAGACTTGAGTCTAAAGACTTGCTTGTTTTTGCATGTTGTAGACCTATTCAGCAGCTTTCGAACAACGTAGAGTTTGTCTACAATTTCCTAGTGTAAGGTACCTTTTGATCGACATATAGAGAGGCGATGTTGCATGGCTCTGACAGGCCTTGCTATGGGATTTACTGCACAAAACGCAACTGGAGGGATTCAGTGACTACATCTTGCATTTTCTCCACAAGACTTGAGTCTAAAGACTTGCTTGTTTTTGCATGTTGTAGACCTATTCAGCAGCTTTCGAACAACGTAGAGTTTGTCTACAATTTCCTAGTGTAAGGTACCTTTTGATCGACATATAGAGAGGCGGTGTTGCATGGCTCTGACAGGCCTTGCTATGGGATTTACTGCACAAAACGCAACTGGAGGGATTCAGTGACTACATCTTGCATTTTCTCCACAAGACTTGAGTCTAAAGACTTGCTTGTTTTTGCATGTTGTAGACCTATTCAGCAGCTTTCGAACAACGTAGAGTTTGTCTACAATTTCCTAGTGTAAGGTACCTTTTGATCGACATATAGAGAGGCGATGTTGCATGGCTCTGACAGGCCTTGCTATGGGATTTACTGCACAAAACGCAACTGGAGGGATTCAGTGACTACATCTTGCATTTTCTCCACAAGACTTGAGTCTAAAGACTTGCTTGTTTTTGCATGTTGTAGACCTATTCAGCAGCTTTCGAACAACGTAGAGTTTGTCTACAATTTCCTAGTGTAAGGTACCTTTTGATCGACATATAGAGAGGCGATGTTGCATGGCTCTGACAGGCCTTGCTATGGGATTTACTGCACAAAACGCAACTGGAGGGATTCAGTGACTACATCTTGCATTTTCTCCACAAGACTTGAGTCTAAAGACTTGCTTGTTTTTGCATGTTGTAGACCTATTCAGCAGCTTTCGAACAACGTAGAGTTTGTCTACAATTTCCTAGTGTAAGGTACCTTTTGATCGACATATAGAGAGGCGGTGTTGCATGGCTCTGACAGGCCTTGCTATGGGATTTACTGCACAAAACGCAACTGGAGGGATTCAGTGACTACATCTTGCATTTTCTCCACAAGACTTGAGTCTAAAGACTTGCTTGTTTTTGCATGTTGTAGACCTATTCAGCAGCTTTCGAACAACGTAGAGTTTGTCTACAATTTCCTAGTGTAAGGTACCTTTTGATCGACATATAGAGAGGCGATGTTGCATGGCTCTGACAGGCCTTGCTATGGCATTTACTGCACAAAACGCAACTGGAGGGATTCAGTGACTACATCTTGCATTTTCTCCACAAGACTTGAGTCTAAAGACTTGCTTGTTTTTGCATGTTGTAGACCTATTCAGCAGCTTTCGAACAACGTAGAGTTTGTCTACAATTTCCTAGTGTAAGGTACCTTTTGATCGACATATAGAGAGGCGGTGTTGCATGGCTCTGACAGGCCTTGCTATGGGATTTACTGCACAAAACAACTGGAGGGATTCAGTGACTACATCTTGCATTTTCTCCACAAGACTTGAGTCTAAAGACTTGCTTGTTTTTGCATGTTGTAGACCTATTCAGCAGCTTTCGAACAACGTAGAGTTTGTCTACAATTTCCTAGTGTAAGGTACCTTTTGATCGACATATAGAGAGGCGATGTTGCATGGCTCTGACAGGCCTTGCTATGGGATTTACTGCACAAAACGCAACTGGAGGGATTCAGTGACTACATCTTGCATTTTCTCCACAAGACTTGAGTCTAAAGACTTGCTTGTTTTTGCATGTTGTAGACCTATTCAGCAGCTTTCGAACAACGTAGAGTTTGTCTACAATTTCCTAGTGTAAGGTACCTTTTGATCGACATATAGAGAGGCGATGTTGCATGGCTCTGACAGGCCTTGCTATGGCATTTACTGCACAAAACGCAACTGGAGGGATTCAGTGACTACATCTTGCATTTTCTCCACAAGACTTGAGTCTAAAGACTTGCTTGTTTTTGCATGTTGTAGACCTATTCAGCAGCTTTCGAACAACGTAGAGTTTGTCTACAATTTCCTAGTGTAAGGTACCTTTTGATCGACATATAGAGAGGCGATGTTGCATGGCTCTGACAGGCCTTGCTATGGGATTTACTGCACAAAACGCAACTGGAGGGATTCAGTGACTACATCTTGCATTTTCTCCACAAGACTTGAGTCTAAAGACTTGCTTGTTTTTGCATGTTGTAGACCTATTCAGCAGCTTTCGAACAACGTAGAGTTTGTCTACAATTTCCTAGTTTAAGGTACCTTTTGATCGACATATAGAGAGGCGATGTTGCATGGCTCTGACAGGCCTTGCTATGGGATTTACTGCACAAAACGCAACTGGAGGGATTCAGTGACTACATCTTGCATTTTCTCCACAAGACTTGAGTCTAAAGACTTGCTTGTTTTTGCATGTTGTAGACCTATTCAGCAGCTTTCGAACAACGTAGAGTTTGTCTACAATTTCCTAGTGTAAGGTACCTTTTGATCGACATATAGAGAGGCGATGTTGCATGGCTCTGACAGGCCTTGCTATGGGATTTACTGCACAAAACGCAACTGGAGGGATTCAGTGACTACATCTTGCATTTTCTCCACAAGACTTGAGTCTAAAGACTTGCTTGTTTTTGCATGTTGTAGACCTATTCAGCAGCTTTCGAACAACGTAGAGTTTGTCTACAATTTCCTAGTGTAAGGTACCTTTTGATCGACATATAGAGAGGCGATGTTGCATGGCTCTGACAGGCCTTGCTATGGGATTTACTGCACAAAACGCAACTGGAGGGATTCAGTGACTACATCTTGCATTTTCTCCACAAGACTTGAGTCTAAAGACTTGCTTGTTTTTGCATGTTGTAGACCTATTCAGCAGCTTTCGAACAACGTAGAGTTTGTCTACAATTTCCTAGTGTAAGGTACCTTTTGATCGACATATAGAGAGGCGGTGTTGCATGGCTCTGACAGGCCTTGCTATGGGATTTACTGCACAAAACGCAACTGGAGGGATTCAGTGACTACATCTTGCATTTTCTCCACAAGACTTGAGTCTAAAGACTTGCTTGTTTTTGCATGTTGTAGACCTATTCAGCAGCTTTCGAACAACGTAGAGTTTGTCTACAATTTCCTAGTGTAAGGTACCTTTTGATCGACATATAGAGAGGCGATGTTGCATGGCTCTGACAGGCCTTGCTATGGGATTTACTGCACAAAACGCAACTGGAGGGATTCAGTGACTACATCTTGCATTTTCTCCACAAGACTTGAGTCTAAAGACTTGCTTGTTTTTGCATGTTGTAGACCTATTCAGCAGCTTTCGAACAACGTAGAGTTTGTCTACAATTTCCTAGTGTAAGGTACCTTTTGATCGACATATAGAGAGGCGATGTTGCATGGCTCTGACAGGCCTTGCTATGGATTTACTGCACAAAACGCAACTGGAGGGATTCAGTGACTACATCTTGCATTTTCTCCACAAGACTTGAGTCTAAAGACTTGCTTGTTTTTGCATGTTGTAGACCTATTCAGCAGCTTTCGAACAACGTAGAGTTTGTCTACAATTTCCTAGTGTAAGGTACCTTTTGATCGACATATAGAGAGGCGATGTTGCATGGCTCTGACAGGCCTTGCTATGGCATTTACTGCACAAAACGCAACTGGAGGGATTCAGTGACTACATCTTGCATTTTCTCCACAAGACTTGAGTCTAAAGACTTGCTTGTTTTTGCATGTTGTAGACCTATTCAGCAGCTTTCGAACAACGTAGAGTTTGTCTACAATTTCCTAGTGTAAGGTACCTTTTGATCGACATATAGAGAGGCGATGTTGCATGGCTCTGACAGGCCTTGCTATGGGATTTACTGCACAAAACGCAACTGGAGGGATTCAGTGACTACATCTTGCATTTTCTCCACAAGACTTGAGTCTAAAGACTTGCTTGTTTTTGCATGTTGTAGACCTATTCAGCAGCTTTCGAACAACGTAGAGTTTGTCTACAATTTCCTAGTGTAAGGTACCTTTTGATCGACATATAGAGAGGCGATGTTGCATGGCTCTGACAGGCCTTGCTATGGCATTTACTGCACAAAACGCAACTGGAGGGATTCAGTGACTACATCTTGCATTTTCTCCACAAGACTTGAGTCTAAAGACTTGCTTGTTTTTGCATGTTGTAGACCTATTCAGCAGCTTTCGAACAACGTAGAGTTTGTCTACAATTTCCTAGTGTAAGGTACCTTTTGATCGACATATAGAGAGGCGATGTTGCATGGCTCTGACAGGCCTTGCTATGGGATTTACTGCACAAAACGCAACTGGAGGGATTCAGTGACTACATCTTGCATTTTCTCCACAAGACTTGAGTCTAAAGACTTGCTTGTTTTTGCATGTTGTAGACCTATTCAGCAGCTTTCGAACAACGTAGAGTTTGTCTACAATTTCCTAGTGTAAGGTACCTTTTGATCGACATATAGAGAGGCGATGTTGCATGGCTCTGACAGGCCTTGCTATGGGATTTACTGCACAAAACGCAACTGGAGGGATTCAGTGACTACATCTTGCATTTTCTCCACAAGACTTGAGTCTAAAGACTTGCTTGTTTTTGCATGTTGTAGACCTATTCAGCAGCTTTCGAACAACGTAGAGTTTGTCTACAATTTCCTAGTGTAAGGTACCTTTTGATCGACATATAGAGAGGCGGTGTTGCATGGCTCTGACAGGCCTTGCTATGGGATTTACTGCACAAAACGCAACTGGAGGGATTCAGTGACTACATCTTGCATTTTCTCCACAAGACTTGAGTCTAAAGACTTGCTTGTTTTTGCATGTTGTAGACCTATTCAGCAGCTTTCGAACAACGTAGAGTTTGTCTACAATTTCCTAGTGTAAGGTACCTTTTGATCGACATATAGAGAGGCGATGTTGCATGGCTCTGACAGGCCTTGCTATGGGATTTACTGCACAAAACGCAACTGGAGGGATTCAGTGACTACATCTTGCATTTTCTCCACAAGACTTGAGTCTAAAGACTTGCTTGTTTTTGCATGTTGTAGACCTATTCAGCAGCTTTCGAACAACGTAGAGTTTGTCTACAATTTCCTAGTGTAAGGTACCTTTTGATCGACATATAGAGAGGCGATGTTGCATGGCTCTGACAGGCCTTGCTATGGCATTTACTGCACAAAACGCAACTGGAGGGATTCAGTGACTACATCTTGCATTTTCTCCACAAGACTTGAGTCTAAAGACTTGCTTGTTTTTGCATGTTGTAGACCTATTCAGCAGCTTTCGAACAACGTAGAGTTTGTCTACAATTTCCTAGTGTAAGGTACCTTTTGATCGACATATAGAGAGGCGATGTTGCATGGCTCTGACAGGCCTTGCTATGGCATTTACTGCACAAAACGCAACTGGAGGGATTCAGTGACTACATCTTGCATTTTCTCCACAAGACTTGAGTCTAAAGACTTGCTTGTTTTTGCATGTTGTAGACCTATTCAGCAGCTTTCGAACAACGTAGAGTTTGTCTACAATTTCCTAGTGTAAGGTACCTTTTGATCGACATATAGAGAGGCGATGTTGCATGGCTCTGACAGGCCTTGCTATGGGATTTACTGCACAAAACGCAACTGGAGGGATTCAGTGACTACATCTTGCATTTTCTCCACAAGACTTGAGTCTAAAGACTTGCTTGTTTTTGCATGTTGTAGACCTATTCAGCAGCTTTCGAACAACGTAGAGTTTGTCTACAATTTCCTAGTGTAAGGTACCTTTTGATCGACATATAGAGAGGCGGTGTTGCATGGCTCTGACAGGCCTTGCTATGGGATTTACTGCACAAAACGCAACTGGAGGGATTCAGTGACTACATCTTGCATTTTCTCCACAAGACTTGAGTCTAAAGACTTGCTTGTTTTTGCATGTTGTAGACCTATTCAGCAGCTTTCGAACAACG
The DNA here is from genome assembly GCF_015706575.1 of Patiria miniata. Taxonomy (NCBI): domain Eukaryota; kingdom Metazoa; phylum Echinodermata; class Asteroidea; order Valvatida; family Asterinidae; genus Patiria; species Patiria miniata. Next base: position 8,944,831 of record NW_024037071.1, read on the forward strand.
TAGAGTTTGTCTACAATTTCCTAGTGTAAGGTACCTTTTGATCGACATATAGAGAGGCGATGTTGCATGGCTCTGACAGGCCTTGCTATGGCATTTACTGCACAAAACGCAACTGGAGGGATTCAGTGACTACATCTTGCATTTTCTCCACAAGACTTGAGTCTAAAGACTTGCTTGTTTTTGCATGTTGTAGACCTATTCAGCAGCTTTCGAACAACGTAGAGTTTGTCTACAATTTCCTAGTGTAAGGTACCTTTTGATCGACATATAGAGAGGCGGTGTTGCATGGCTCTGACAGGCCTTGCTATGGGATTTACTGCACAAAACGCAACTGGAGGGATTCAGTGACTACATCTTGCATTTTCTCCACAAGACTTGAGTCTAAAGACTTGCTTGTTTTTGCATGTTGTAGACCTATTCAGCAGCTTTCGAACAACGTAGAGTTTGTCTACAATTTCCTAGTGTAAGGTACCTTTTGATCGACATATAGAGAGGCGATGTTGCATGGCTCTGACAGGCCTTGCTATGGGATTTACTGCACAAAACGCAACTGGAGGGATTCAGTGACTACATCTTGCATTTTCTCCACAAGACTTGAGTCTAAAGACTTGCTTGTTTTTGCATGTTGTAGACCTATTCAGCAGCTTTCGAACAACGTAGAGTTTGTCTACAATTTCCTAGTGTAAGGTACCTTTTGATCGACATATAGAGAGGCGGTGTTGCATGGCTCTGACAGGCCTTGCTATGGGATTTACTGCACAAAACGCAACTGGAGGGATTCAGTGACTACATCTTGCATTTTCTCCACAAGACTTGAGTCTAAAGACTTGCTTGTTTTTGCATGTTGTAGACCTATTCAGCAGCTTTCGAACAACGTAGAGTTTGTCTACAATTTCCTAGTGTAAGGTACCTTTTGATCGACATATAGAGAGGCGATGTTGCATGGCTCTGACAGGCCTTGCTATGGCATTTACTGCACAAAACGCAACTGGAGGGATTCAGTGACTACATCTTGCATTTTCTCCACAAGACTTGAGTCTAAAGACTTGCTTGTTTTTGCATGTTGTAGACCTATTCAGCAGCTTTCGAACAACGTAGAGTTTGTCTACAATTTCCTAGTGTAAGGTACCTTTTGATCGACATATAGAGAGGCGATGTTGCATGGCTCTGACAGGCCTTGCTATGGCATTTACTGCACAAAACGCAACTGGAGGGATTCAGTGACTACATCTTGCATTTTCTCCACAAGACTTGAGTCTAAAGACTTGCTTGTTTTTGCATGTTGTAGACCTATTCAGCAGCTTTCGAACAACGTAGAGTTTGTCTACAATTTCCTAGTGTAAGGTACCTTTTGATCGACATATAGAGAGGCGATGTTGCATGGCTCTGACAGGCCTTGCTATGGGATTTACTGCACAAAACGCAACTGGAGGGATTCAGTGACTACATCTTGCATTTTCTCCACAAGACTTGAGTCTAAAGACTTGCTTGTTTTTGCATGTTGTAGACCTATTCAGCAGCTTTCGAACAACGTAGAGTTTGTCTACAATTTCCTAGTGTAAGGTACCTTTTGATCGACATATAGAGAGGCGATGTTGCATGGCTCTGACAGGCCTTGCTATGGCATTTACTGCACAAAACGCAACTGGAGGGATTCAGTGACTACATCTTGCATTTTCTCCACAAGACTTGAGTCTAAAGACTTGCTTGTTTTTGCATGTTGTAGACCTATTCAGCAGCTTTCGAACAACGTAGAGTTTGTCTACAATTTCCTAGTGTAAGGTACCTTTTGATCGACATATAGAGAGGCGATGTTGCATGGCTCTGACAGGCCTTGCTATGGGATTTACTGCACAAAACGCAACTGGAGGGATTCAGTGACTACATCTTGCATTTTCTCCACAAGACTTGAGTCTAAAGACTTGCTTGTTTTTGCATGTTGTAGACCTATTCAGCAGCTTTCGAACAACGTAGAGTTTGTCTACAATTTCCTAGTGTAAGGTACCTTTTGATCGACATATAGAGAGGCGATGTTGCATGGCTCTGACAGGCCTTGCTATGGGATTTACTGCACAAAACGCAACTGGAGGGATTCAGTGACTACATCTTGCATTTTCTCCACAAGACTTGAGTCTAAAGACTTGCTTGTTTTTGCATGTTGTAGACCTATTCAGCAGCTTTCGAACAACGTAGAGTTTGTCTACAATTTCCTAGTGTAAGGTACCTTTTGATCGACATATAGAGAGGCGGTGTTGCATGGCTCTGACAGGCCTTGCTATGGGATTTACTGCACAAAACACAACTGGAGGGATTCAGTGACTACATCTTGCATTTTCTCCACAAGACTTGAGTCTAAAGACTTGCTTGTTTTTGCATGTTGTAGACCTATTCAGCAGCTTTCGAACAACGTAGAGTTTGTCTACAATTTCCTAGTGTAAGGTACCTTTTGATCGACATATAGAGAGGCGATGTTGCATGGCTCTGACAGGCCTTGCTATGGCATTTACTGCACAAAACGCAACTGGAGGGATTCAGTGACTACATCTTGCATTTTCTCCACAAGACTTGAGTCTAAAGACTTGCTTGTTTTTGCATGTTGTAGACCTATTCAGCAGCTTTCGAACAACGTAGAGTTTGTCTACAATTTCCTAGTGTAAGGTACCTTTTGATCGACATATAGAGAGGCGATGTTGCATGGCTCTGACAGGCCTTGCTATGGCATTTACTGCACAAAACGCAACTGGAGGGATTCAGTGACTACATCTTGCATTTTCTCCACAAGACTTGAGTCTAAAGACTTGCTTGTTTTTGCATGTTGTAGACCTATTCAGCAGCTTTCGAACAACGTAGAGTTTGTCTACAATTTCCTAGTGTAAGGTACCTTTTGATCGACATATAGAGAGGCGGTGTTGCATGGCTCTGACAGGCCTTGCTATGGGATTTACTGCACAAAACGCAACTGGAGGGATTCAGTGACTACATCTTGCATTTTCTCCACAAGACTTGAGTCTAAAGACTTGCTTGTTTTTGCATGTTGTAGACCTATTCAGCAGCTTTCGAACAACGTAGAGTTTGTCTACAATTTCCTAGTGTAAGGTACCTTTTGATCGACATATAGAGAGGCGATGTTGCATGGCTCTGACAGGCCTTGCTATGGCATTTACTGCACAAAACGCAACTGGAGGGATTCAGTGACTACATCTTGCATTTTCTCCACAAGACTTGAGTCTAAAGACTTGCTTGTTTTTGCATGTTGTAGACCTATTCAGCAGCTTTCGAACAACGTAGAGTTTGTCTACAATTTCCTAGTGTAAGGTACCTTTTGATCGACATATAGAGAGGCGATGTTGCATGGCTCTGACAGGCCTTGCTATGGCATTTACTGCACAAAACGCAACTGGAGGGATTCAGTGACTACATCTTGCATTTTCTCCACAAGACTTGAGTCTAAAGACTTGCTTGTTTTTGCATGTTGTAGACCTATTCAGCAGCTTTCGAACAACGTAGAGTTTGTCTACAATTTCCTAGTGTAAGGTACCTTTTGATCGACATATAGAGAGGCGATGTTGCATGGCTCTGACAGGCCTTGCTATGGCATTTACTGCACAAAACGCAACTGGAGGGATTCAGTGACTACATCTTGCATTTTCTCCACAAGACTTGAGTCTAAAGACTTGCTTGTTTTTGCATGTTGTAGACCTATTCAGCAGCTTTCGAACAACGTAGAGTTTGTCTACAATTTCCTAGTGTAAGGTACCTTTTGATCGACATATAGAGAGGCGATGTTGCATGGCTCTGACAGGCCTTGCTATGGCATTTACTGCACAAAACGCAACTGGAGGGATTCAGTGACTACATCTTGCATTTTCTCCACAAGACTTGAGTCTAAAGACTTGCTTGTTTTTGCATGTTGTAGACCTATTCAGCAGCTTTCGAACAACGTAGAGTTTGTCTACAATTTCCTAGTGTAAGGTACCTTTTGATCGACATATAGAGAGGCGATGTTGCATGGCTCTGACAGGCCTTGCTATGGGATTTACTGCACAAAACACAACTGGAGGGATTCAGTGACTACATCTTGCATTTTCTCCACAAGACTTGAGTCTAAAGACTTGCTTGTTTTTGCATGTTGTAGACCTATTCAGCAGCTTTCGAACAACGTAGAGTTTGTCTACAATTTCCTAGTGTAAGGTACCTTTTGATCGACATATAGAGAGGCGATGTTGCATGGCTCTGACAGGCCTTGCTATGGCATTTACTGCACAAAACGCAACTGGAGGGATTCAGTGACTACATCTTGCATTTTCTCCACAAGACTTGAGTCTAAAGACTTGCTTGTTTTTGCATGTTGTAGACCTATTCAGCAGCTTTCGAACAACGTAGAGTTTGTCTACAATTTCCTAGTGTAAGGTACCTTTTGATCGACATATAGAGAGGCGATGTTGCATGGCTCTGACAGGCCTTGCTATGGCATTTACTGCACAAAACGCAACTGGAGGGATTCAGTGACTACATCTTGCATTTTCTCCACAAGACTTGAGTCTAAAGACTTGCTTGTTTTTGCATGTTGTAGACCTATTCAGCAGCTTTCGAACAACGTAGAGTTTGTCTACAATTTCCTAGTGTAAGGTACCTTTTGATCGACATATAGAGAGGCGATGTTGCATGGCTCTGACAGGCCTTGCTATGGCATTTACTGCACAAAACGCAACTGGAGGGATTCAGTGACTACATCTTGCATTTTCTCCACAAGACTTGAGTCTAAAGACTTGCTTGTTTTTGCATGTTGTAGACCTATTCAGCAGCTTTCGAACAACGTAGAGTTTGTCTACAATTTCCTAGTTTAAGGTACCTTTTGATCGACATATAGAGAGGCGGTGTTGCATGGCTCTGACAGGCCTTGCTATGGGATTTACTGCACAAAACGCAACTGGAGGGATTCAGTGACTACATCTTGCATTTTCTCCACAAGACTTGAGTCTAAAGACTTGCTTGTTTTTGCATGTTGTAGACCTATTCAGCAGCTTTCGAACAACGTAGAGTTTGTCTACAATTTCCTAGTGTAAGGTACCTTTTGATCGACATATAGAGAGGCGATGTTGCATGGCTCTGACAGGCCTTGCTATGGCATTTACTGCACAAAACGCAACTGGAGGGATTCAGTGACTACATCTTGCATTTTCTCCACAAGACTTGAGTCTAAAGACTTGCTTGTTTTTGCATGTTGTAGACCTATTCAGCAGCTTTCGAACAACGTAGAGTTTGTCTACAATTTCCTAGTGTAAGGTACCTTTTGATCGACATATAGAGAGGCGGTGTTGCATGGCTCTGACAGGCCTTGCTATGGGATTTACTGCACAAAACGCAACTGGAGGGATTCAGTGACTACATCTTGCATTTTCTCCACAAGACTTGAGTCTAAAGACTTGCTTGTTTTTGCATGTTGTAGACCTATTCAGCAGCTTTCGAACAACGTAGAGTTTGTCTACAATTTCCTAGTGTAAGGTACCTTTTGATCGACATATAGAGAGGCGATGTTGCATGGCTCTGACAGGCCTTGCTATGGGATTTACTGCACAAAACGCAACTGGAGGGATTCAGTGACTACATCTTGCATTTTCTCCACAAGACTTGAGTCTAAAGACTTGCTTGTTTTTGCATGTTGTAGACCTATTCAGCAGCTTTCGAACAACGTAGAGTTTGTCTACAATTTCCTAGTGTAAGGTACCTTTTGATCGACATATAGAGAGGCGATGTTGCATGGCTCTGACAGGCCTTGCTATGGGATTTACTGCACAAAACGCAACTGGAGGGATTCAGTGACTACATCTTGCATTTTCTCCACAAGACTTGAGTCTAAAGACTTGCTTGTTTTTGCATGTTGTAGACCTATTCAGCAGCTTTCGAACAACGTAGAGTTTGTCTACAATTTCCTAGTGTAAGGTACCTTTTGATCGACATATAGAGAGGCGGTGTTGCATGGCTCTGACAGGCCTTGCTATGGGATTTACTGCACAAAACACAACTGGAGGGATTCAGTGACTACATCTTGCATTTTCTCCACAAGACTTGAGTCTAAAGACTTGCTTGTTTTTGCATGTTGTAGACCTATTCAGCAGCTTTCGAACAACGTAGAGTTTGTCTACAATTTCCTAGTGTAAGGTACCTTTTGATCGACATATAGAGAGGCGATGTTGCATGGCTCTGACAGGCCTTGCTATGGCATTTACTGCACAAAACGCAACTGGAGGGATTCAGTGACTACATCTTGCATTTTCTCCACAAGACTTGAGTCTAAAGACTTGCTTGTTTTTGCATGTTGTAGACCTATTCAGCAGCTTTCGAACAACGTAGAGTTTGTCTACAATTTCCTAGTGTAAGGTACCTTTTGATCGACATATAGAGAGGCGATGTTGCATGGCTCTGACAGGCCTTGCTATGGCATTTACTGCACAAAACGCAACTGGAGGGATTCAGTGACTACATCTTGCATTTTCTCCACAAGACTTGAGTCTAAAGACTTGCTTGTTTTTGCATGTTGTAGACCTATTCAGCAGCTTTCGAACAACGTAGAGTTTGTCTACAATTTCCTAGTGTAAGGTACCTTTTGATCGACATATAGAGAGGCGATGTTGCATGGCTCTGACAGGCCTTGCTATGGGATTTACTGCACAAAACGCAACTGGAGGGATTCAGTGACTACATCTTGCATTTTCTCCACAAGACTTGAGTCTAAAGACTTGCTTGTTTTTGCATGTTGTAGACCTATTCAGCAGCTTTCGAACAACGTAGAGTTTGTCTACAATTTCCTAGTGTAAGGTACCTTTTGATCGACATATAGAGAGGCGATGTTGCATGGCTCTGACAGGCCTTGCTATGGCATTTACTGCACAAAACGCAACTGGAGGGATTCAGTGACTACATCTTGCATTTTCTCCACAAGACTTGAGTCTAAAGACTTGCTTGTTTTTGCATGTTGTAGACCTATTCAGCAGCTTTCGAACAACGTAGAGTTTGTCTACAATTTCCTAGTGTAAGGTACCTTTTGATCGACATATAGAGAGGCGATGTTGCATGGCTCTGACAGGCCTTGCTATGGGATTTACTGCACAAAACGCAACTGGAGGGATTCAGTGACTACATCTTGCATTTTCTCCACAAGACTTGAGTCTAAAGACTTGCTTGTTTTTGCATGTTGTAGACCTATTCAGCAGCTTTCGAACAACGTAGAGTTTGTCTACAATTTCCTAGTGTAAGGTACCTTTTGATCGACATATAGAGAGGCGATGTTGCATGGCTCTGACAGGCCTTGCTATGGCATTTACTGCACAAAACGCAACTGGAGGGATTCAGTGACTACATCTTGCATTTTCTCCACAAGACTTGAGTCTAAAGACTTGCTTGTTTTTGCATGTTGTAGACCTATTCAGCAGCTTTCGAACAACGTAGAGTTTGTCTACAATTTCCTAGTGTAAGGTACCTTTTGATCGACATATAGAGAGGCGGTGTTGCATGGCTCTGACAGGCCTTGCTATGGGATTTACTGCACAAAACGCAACTGGAGGGATTCAGTGACTACATCTTGCATTTTCTCCACAAGACTTGAGTCTAAAGACTTGCTTGTTTTTGCATGTTGTAGACCTATTCAGCAGCTTTCGAACAACGTAGAGTTTGTCTACAATTTCCTAGTGTAAGGTACCTTTTGATCGACATATAGAGAGGCGATGTTGCATGGCTCTGACAGGCCTTGCTATGGGATTTACTGCACAAAACGCAACTGGAGGGATTCAGTGACTACATCTTGCATTTTCTCCACAAGACTTGAGTCTAAAGACTTGCTTGTTTTTGCATGTTGTAGACCTATTCAGCAGCTTTCGAACAACGTAGAGTTTGTCTACAATTTCCTAGTGTAAGGTACCTTTTGATCGACATATAGAGAGGCGATGTTGCATGGCTCTGACAGGCCTTGCTATGGGATTTACTGCACAAAACGCAACTGGAGGGATTCAGTGACTACATCTTGCATTTTCTCCACAAGACTTGAGTCTAAAGACTTGCTTGTTTTTGCATGTTGTAGACCTATTCAGCAGCTTTCGAACAACGTAGAGTTTGTCTACAATTTCCTAGTGTAAGGTACCTTTTGATCGACATATAGAGAGGCGATGTTGCATGGCTCTGACAGGCCTTGCTATGGGATTTACTGCACAAAACGCAACTGGAGGGATTCAGTGACTACATCTTGCATTTTCTCCACAAGACTTGAGTCTAAAGACTTGCTTGTTTTTGCATGTTGTAGACCTATTCAGCAGCTTTCGAACAACGTAGAGTTTGTCTACAATTTCCTAGTGTAAGGTACCTTTTGATCGACATATAGAGAGGCGATGTTGCATGGCTCTGACAGGCCTTGCTATGGCATTTACTGCACAAAACGCAACTGGAGGGATTCAGTGACTACATCTTGCATTTTCTCCACAAGACTTGAGTCTAAAGACTTGCTTGTTTTTGCATGTTGTAGACCTATTCAGCAGCTTTCGAACAACGTAGAGTTTGTCTACAATTTCCTAGTGTAAGGTACCTTTTGATCGACATATAGAGAGGCGGTGTTGCATGGCTCTGACAGGCCTTGCTATGGGATTTACTGCACAAAACGCAACTGGAGGGATTCAGTGACTACATCTTGCATTTTCTCCACAAGACTTGAGTCTAAAGACTTGCTTGTTTTTGCATGTTGTAGACCTATTCAGCAGCTTTCGAACAACGTAGAGTTTGTCTACAATTTCCTAGTGTAAGGTACCTTTTGATCGACATATAGAGAGGCGATGTTGCATGGCTCTGACAGGCCTTGCTATGGCATTTACTGCACAAAACGCAACTGGAGGGATTCAGTGACTACATCTTGCATTTTCTCCACAAGACTTGAGTCTAAAGACTTGCTTGTTTTTGCATGTTGTAGACCTATTCAGCAGCTTTCGAACAACGTAGAGTTTGTCTACAATTTCCTAGTGTAAGGTACCTTTTGATCGACATATAGAGAGGCGGTGTTGCATGGCTCTGACAGGCCTTGCTATGGGATTTACTGCACAAAACACAACTGGAGGGATTCAGTGACTACATCTTGCATTTTCTCCACAAGACTTGAGTCTAAAGACTTGCTTGTTTTTGCATGTTGTAGACCTATTCAGCAGCTTTCGAACAACGTAGAGTTTGTCTACAATTTCCTAGTGTAAGGTACCTTTTGATCGACATATAGAGAGGCGATGTTGCATGGCTCTGACAGGCCTTGCTATGGCATTTACTGCACAAAACGCAACTGGAGGGATTCAGTGACTACATCTTGCATTTTCTCCACAAGACTTGAGTCTAAAGACTTGCTTGTTTTTGCATGTTGTAGACCTATTCAGCAGCTTTCGAACAACGTAGAGTTTGTCTACAATTTCCTAGTGTAAGGTACCTTTTGATCGACATATAGAGAGGCGATGTTGCATGGCTCTGACAGGCCTTGCTATGGGATTTACTGCACAAAACGCAACTGGAGGGATTCAGTGACTACATCTTGCATTTTCTCCACAAGACTTGAGTCTAAAGACTTGCTTGTTTTTGCATGTTGTAGACCTATTCAGCAGCTTTCGAACAACGTAGAGTTTGTCTACAATTTCCTAGTGTAAGGTACCTTTTGATCGACATATAGAGAGGCGGTGTTGCATGGCTCTGACAGGCCTTGCTATGGGATTTGCTGCACAAAACACAACTGGAGGGATTCAGTGACTACATCTTGCATTTTCTCCACAAGACTTGAGTCTAAAGACTTGCTTGTTTTTGCATGTTGTAGACCTATTCAGCAGCTTTCGAACAACGTAGAGTTTGTCTACAATTTCCTAGTGTAAGGTACCTTTTGATCGACATATAGAGAGGCGATGTTGCATGGCTCTGACAGGCCTTGCTATGGGATTTACTGCACAAAACGCAACTGGAGGGATTCAGTGACTACATCTTGCATTTTCTCCACAAGACTTGAGTCTAAAGACTTGCTTGTTTTTGCATGTTGTAGACCTATTCAGCAGCTTTCGAACAACGTAGAGTTTGTCTACAATTTCCTAGTGTAAGGTACCTTTTGATCGACATATAGAGAGGCGATGTTGCATGGCTCTGACAGGCCTTGCTATGGCATTTACTGCACAAAACGCAACTGGAGGGATTCAGTGACTACATCTTGCATTTTCTCCACAAGACTTGAGTCTAAAGACTTGCTTGTTTTTGCATGTTGTAGACCTATTCAGCAGCTTTCGAACAACGTAGAGTTTGTCTACAATTTCCTAGTGTAAGGTACCTTTTGATCGACATATAGAGAGGCGATGTTGCATGGCTCTGACAGGCCTTGCTATGGGATTTACTGCACAAAACGCAACTGGAGGGATTCAGTGACTACATCTTGCATTTTCTCCACAAGACTTGAGTCTAAAGACTTGCTTGTTTTTGCATGTTGTAGACCTATTCAGCAGCTTTCGAACAACGTAGAGTTTGTCTACAATTTCCTAGTGTAAGGTACCTTTTGATCGACATATAGAGAGGCGATGTTGCATGGCTCTGACAGGCCTTGCTATGGCATTTACTGCACAAAACGCAACTGGAGGGATTCAGTGACTACATCTTGCATTTTCTCCACAAGACTTGAGTCTAAAGACTTGCTTGTTTTTGCATGTTGTAGACCTATTCAGCAGCTTTCGAACAACGTAGAGTTTGTCTACAATTTCCTAGTGTAAGGTACCTTTTGATCGACATATAGAGAGGCGGTGTTGCATGGCTCTGACAGGCCTTGCTATGGGATTTGCTGCACAAAACAACTGGAGGGATTCAGTGACTACATCTTGCATTTTCTCCACAAGACTTGAGTCTAAAGACTTGCTTGTTTTTGCATGTTGTAGACCTATTCAGCAGCTTTCGAACAACGTAGAGTTTGTCTACAATTTCCTAGTGTAAGGTACCTTTTGATCGACATATAGAGAGGCGATGTTGCATGGCTCTGACAGGCCTTGCTATGGCATTTACTGCACAAAACGCAACTGGAGGGATTCAGTGACTACATCTTGCATTTTCTCCACAAGACTTGAGTCTAAAGACTTGCTTGTTTTTGCATGTTGTAGACCTATTCAGCAGCTTTCGAACAACGTAGAGTTTGTCTACAATTTCCTAGTGTAAGGTACCTTTTGATCGACATATAGAGAGGCGGTGTTGCATGGCTCTGACAGGCCTTGCTATGGGATTTACTGCACAAAACGCAACTGGAGGGATTCAGTGACTACATCTTGCATTTTCTCCACAAGACTTGAGTCTAAAGACTTGCTTGTTTTTGCATGTTGTAGACCTATTCAGCAGCTTTCGAACAACGTAGAGTTTGTCTACAATTTCCTAGTGTAAGGTACCTTTTGATCGACATATAGAGAGGCGATGTTGCATGGCTCTGACAGGCCTTGCTATGGGATTTACTGCACAAAACGCAACTGGAGGGATTCAGTGACTACATCTTGCATTTTCTCCACAAGACTTGAGTCTAAAGACTTGCTTGTTTTTGCATGTTGTAGACCTATTCAGCAGCTTTCGAACAACGTAGAGTTTGTCTACAATTTCCTAGTGTAAGGTACCTTTTGATCGACATATAGAGAGGCGATGTTGCATGGCTCTGACAGGCCTTGCTATGGGATTTACTGCACAAAACGCAACTGGAGGGATTCAGTGACTACATCTTGCATTTTCTCCACAAGACTTGAGTCTAAAGACTTGCTTGTTTTTGCATGTTGTAGACCTATTCAGCAGCTTTCGAACAACGTAGAGTTTGTCTACAATTTCCTAGTGTAAGGTACCTTTTGATCGACATATAGAGAGGCGGTGTTGCATGGCTCTGACAGGCCTTGCTATGGGATTTGCTGCACAAAACGCAACTGGAGGGATTCAGTGACTACATCTTGCATTTTCTCCACAAGACTTGAGTCTAAAGACTTGCTTGTTTTTGCATGTTGTAGACCTATTCAGCAGCTTTCGAACAACGTAGAGTTTGTCTACAATTTCCTAGTGTAAGGTACCTTTTGATCGACATATAGAGAGGCGATGTTGCATGGCTCTGACAGGCCTTGCTATGGCATTTACTGCACAAAACGCAACTGGAGGGATTCAGTGACTACATCTTGCATTTTCTCCACAAGACTTGAGTCTAAAGACTTGCTTGTTTTTGCATGTTGTAGACCTATTCAGCAGCTTTCGAACAACGTAGAGTTTGTCTACAATTTCCTAGTGTAAGGTACCTTTTGATCGACATATAGAGAGGCGATGTTGCATGGCTCTGACAGGCCTTGCTATGGCATTTACTGCACAAAACGCAACTGGAGGGATTCAGTGACTACATCTTGCATTTTCTCCACAAGACTTGAGTCTAAAGACTTGCTTGTTTTTGCATGTTGTAGACCTATTCAGCAGCTTTCGAACAACGTAGAGTTTGTCTACAATTTCCTAGTGTAAGGTACCTTTTGATCGACATATAGAGAGGCGATGTTGCATGGCTCTGACAGGCCTTGCTATGGCATTTACTGCACAAAACGCAACTGGAGGGATTCAGTGACTACATCTTGCATTTTCTCCACAAGACTTGAGTCTAAAGACTTGCTTGTTTTTGCATGTTGTAGACCTATTCAGCAGCTTTCGAACAACGTAGAGTTTGTCTACAATTTCCTAGTGTAAGGTACCTTTTGATCGACATATAGAGAGGCGGTGTTGCATGGCTCTGACAGGCCTTGCTATGGGATTTACTGCACAAAACGCAACTGGAGGGATTCAGTGACTACATCTTGCATTTTCTCCACAAGACTTGAGTCTAAAGACTTGCTTGTTTTTGCATGTTGTAGACCTATTCAGCAGCTTTCGAACAACGTAGAGTTTGTCTACAATTTCCTAGTGTAAGGTACCTTTTGATCGACATATAGAGAGGCGATGTTGCATGGCTCTGACAGGCCTTGCTATGGCATTTACTGCACAAAACGCAACTGGAGGGATTCAGTGACTACATCTTGCATTTTCTCCACAAGACTTGAGTCTAAAGACTTGCTTGTTTTTGCATGTTGTAGACCTATTCAGCAGCTTTCGAACAACGTAGAGTTTGTCTACAATTTCCTAGTGTAAGGTACCTTTTGATCGACATATAGAGAGGCGATGTTGCATGGCTCTGACAGGCCTTGCTATGGGATTTACTGCACAAAACGCAACTGGAGGGATTCAGTGACTACATCTTGCATTTTCTCCACAAGACTTGAGTCTAAAGACTTGCTTGTTTTTGCATGTTGTAGACCTATTCAGCAGCTTTCGAACAACGTAGAGTTTGTCTACAATTTCCTAGTGTAAGGTACCTTTTGATCGACATATAGAGAGGCGGTGTTGCATGGCTCTGACAGGCCTTGCTATGGGATTTACTGCACAAAACACAACTGGAGGGATTCAGTGACTACATCTTGCATTTTCTCCACAAGACTTGAGTCTAAAGACTTGCTTGTTTTTGCATGTTGTAGACCTATTCAGCAGCTTTCGAACAACGTAGAGTTTGTCTACAATTTCCTAGTGTAAGGTACCTTTTGATCGACATATAGAGAGGCGATGTTGCATGGCTCTGACAGGCCTTGCTATGGGATTTACTGCACAAAACGCAACTGGAGGGATTCAGTGACTACATCTTGCATTTTCTCCACAAGACTTGAGTCTAAAGACTTGCTTGTTTTTGCATGTTGTAGACCTATTCAGCAGCTTTCGAACAACGTAGAGTTTGTCTACAATTTCCTAGTGTAAGGTACCTTTTGATCGACATATAGAGAGGCGATGTTGCATGGCTCTGACAGGCCTTGCTATGGATTTACTGCACAAAACGCAACTGGAGGGATTCAGTGACTACATCTTGCATTTTCTCCACAAGACTTGAGTCTAAAGACTTGCTTGTTTTTGCATGTTGTAGACCTATTCAGCAGCTTTCGAACAACGTAGAGTTTGTCTACAATTTCCTAGTGTAAGGTACCTTTTGATCGACATATAGAGAGGCGATGTTGCATGGCTCTGACAGGCCTTGCTATGGCATTTACTGCACAAAACGCAACTGGAGGGATTCAGTGACTACATCTTGCATTTTCTCCACAAGACTTGAGTCTAAAGACTTGCTTGTTTTTGCATGTTGTAGACCTATTCAGCAGCTTTCGAACAACGTAGAGTTTGTCTACAATTTCCTAGTGTAAGGTACCTTTTGATCGACATATAGAGAGGCGATGTTGCATGGCTCTGACAGGCCTTGCTATGGGATTTACTGCACAAAACGCAACTGGAGGGATTCAGTGACTACATCTTGCATTTTCTCCACAAGACTTGAGTCTAAAGACTTGCTTGTTTTTGCATGTTGTAGACCTATTCAGCAGCTTTCGAACAACGTAGAGTTTGTCTACAATTTCCTAGTGTAAGGTACCTTTTGATCGACATATAGAGAGGCGGTGTTGCATGGCTCTGACAGGCCTTGCTATGGGATTTACTGCACAAAACGCAACTGGAGGGATTCAGTGACTACATCTTGCATTTTCTCCACAAGACTTGAGTCTAAAGACTTGCTTGTTTTTGCATGTTGTAGACCTATTCAGCAGCTTTCGAACAACGTAGAGTTTGTCTACAATTTCCTAGTGTAAGGTACCTTTTGATCGACATATAGAGAGGCGATGTTGCATGGCTCTGACAGGCCTTGCTATGGGATTTACTGCACAAAACGCAACTGGAGGGATTCAGTGACTACATCTTGCATTTTCTCCACAAGACTTGAGTCTAAAGACTTGCTTGTTTTTGCATGTTGTAGACCTATTCAGCAGCTTTCGAACAACGTAGAGTTTGTCTACAATTTCCTAGTGTAAGGTACCTTTTGATCGACATATAGAGAGGCGGTGTTGCATGGCTCTGACAGGCCTTGCTATGGGATTTACTGCACAAAACACAACTGGAGGGATTCAGTGACTACATCTTGCATTTTCTCCACAAGACTTGAGTCTAAAGACTTGCTTGTTTTTGCATGTTGTAGACCTATTCAGCAGCTTTCGAACAACGTAGAGTTTGTCTACAATTTCCTAGTGTAAGGTACCTTTTGATCGACATATAGAGAGGCGATGTTGCATGGCTCTGACAGGCCTTGCTATGGCATTTACTGCACAAAACGCAACTGGAGGGATTCAGTGACTACATCTTGCATTTTCTCCACAAGACTTGAGTCTAAAGACTTGCTTGTTTTTGCATGTTGTAGACCTATTCAGCAGCTTTCGAACAACGTAGAGTTTGTCTACAATTTCCTAGTGTAAGGTACCTTTTGATCGACATATAGAGAGGCGGTGTTGCATGGCTCTGACAGGCCTTGCTATGGGATTTGCTGCACAAAACACAACTGGAGGGATTCAGTGACTACATCTTGCATTTTCTCCACAAGACTTGAGTCTAAAGACTTGCTTGTTTTTGCATGTTGTAGACCTATTCAGCAGCTTTCGAACAACGTAGAGTTTGTCTACAATTTCCTAGTGTAAGGTACCTTTTGATCGACATATAGAGAGGCGATGTTGCATGGCTCTGACAGGCCTTGCTATGGATTTACTGCACAAAACGCAACTGGAGGGATTCAGTGACTACATCTTGCATTTTCTCCACAAGACTTGAGTCTAAAGACTTGCTTGTTTTTGCATGTTGTAGACCTATTCAGCAGCTTTCGAACAACGTAGAGTTTGTCTACAATTTCCTAGTGTAAGGTACCTTTTGATCGACATATAGAGAGGCGGTGTTGCATGGCTCTGACAGGCCTTGCTATGGGATTTACTGCACAAAACGCAACTGGAGGGATTCAGTGACTACATCTTGCATTTTCTCCACAAGACTTGAGTCTAAAGACTTGCTTGTTTTTGCATGTTGTAGACCTATTCAGCAGCTTTCGAACAACGTAGAGTTTGTCTACAATTTCCTAGTGTAAGGTACCTTTTGATCGACATATAGAGAGGCGATGTTGCATGGCTCTGACAGGCCTTGCTATGGGATTTACTGCACAAAACGCAACTGGAGGGATTCAGTGACTACATCTTGCATTTTCTCCACAAGACTTGAGTCTAAAGACTTGCTTGTTTTTGCATGTTGTAGACCTATTCAGCAGCTTTCGAACAACGTAGAGTTTGTCTACAATTTCCTAGTGTAAGGTACCTTTTGATCGACATATAGAGAGGCGATGTTGCATGGCTCTGACAGGCCTTGCTATGGGATTTACTGCACAAAACGCAACTGGAGGGATTCAGTGACTACATCTTGCATTTTCTCCACAAGACTTGAGTCTAAAGACTTGCTTGTTTTTGCATGTTGTAGACCTATTCAGCAGCTTTCGAACAACGTAGAGTTTGTCTACAATTTCCTAGTGTAAGGTACCTTTTGATCGACATATAGAGAGGCGGTGTTGCATGGCTCTGACAGGCCTTGCTATGGGATTTACTGCACAAAACACAACTGGAGGGATTCAGTGACTACATCTTGCATTTTCTCCACAAGACTTGAGTCTAAAGACTTGCTTGTTTTTGCATGTTGTAGACCTATTCAGCAGCTTTCGAACAACGTAGAGTTTGTCTACAATTTCCTAGTGTAAGGTACCTTTTGATCGACATATAGAGAGGCGATGTTGCATGGCTCTGACAGGCCTTGCTATGGGATTTACTGCACAAAACGCAACTGGAGGGATTCAGTGACTACATCTTGCATTTTCTCCACAAGACTTGAGTCTAAAGACTTGCTTGTTTTTGCATGTTGTAGACCTATTCAGCAGCTTTCGAACAACGTAGAGTTTGTCTACAATTTCCTAGTGTAAGGTACCTTTTGATCGACATATAGAGAGGCGATGTTGCATGGCTCTGACAGGCCTTGCTATGGGATTTACTGCACAAAACGCAACTGGAGGGATTCAGTGACTACATCTTGCATTTTCTCCACAAGACTTGAGTCTAAAGACTTGCTTGTTTTTGCATGTTGTAGACCTATTCAGCAGCTTTCGAACAACGTAGAGTTTGTCTACAATTTCCTAGTGTAAGGTACCTTTTGATCGACATATAGAGAGGCGGTGTTGCATGGCTCTGACAGGCCTTGCTATGGGATTTACTGCACAAAACGCAACTGGAGGGATTCAGTGACTACATCTTGCATTTTCTCCACAAGACTTGAGTCTAAAGACTTGCTTGTTTTTGCATGTTGTAGACCTATTCAGCAGCTTTCGAACAACGTAGAGTTTGTCTACAATTTCCTAGTGTAAGGTACCTTTTGATCGACATATAGAGAGGCGATGTTGCATGGCTCTGACAGGCCTTGCTATGGCATTTACTGCACAAAACGCAACTGGAGGGATTCAGTGACTACATCTTGCATTTTCTCCACAAGACTTGAGTCTAAAGACTTGCTTGTTTTTGCATGTTGTAGACCTATTCAGCAGCTTTCGAACAACGTAGAGTTTGTCTACAATTTCCTAGTGTAAGGTACCTTTTGATCGACATATAGAGAGGCGGTGTTGCATGGCTCTGACAGGCCTTGCTATGGGATTTACTGCACAAAACGCAACTGGAGGGATTCAGTGACTACATCTTGCATTTTCTCCACAAGACTTGAGTCTAAAGACTTGCTTGTTTTTGCATGTTGTAGACCTATTCAGCAGCTTTCGAACAACGTAGAGTTTGTCTACAATTTCCTAGTGTAAGGTACCTTTTGATCGACATATAGAGAGGCGATGTTGCATGGCTCTGACAGGCCTTGCTATGGGATTTACTGCACAAAACGCAACTGGAGGGATTCAGTGACTACATCTTGCATTTTCTCCACAAGACTTGAGTCTAAAGACTTGCTTGTTTTTGCATGTTGTAGACCTATTCAGCAGCTTTCGAACAACGTAGAGTTTGTCTACAATTTCCTAGTGTAAGGTACCTTTTGATCGACATATAGAGAGGCGGTGTTGCATGGCTCTGACAGGCCTTGCTATGGGATTTGCTGCACAAAACACAACTGGAGGGATTCAGTGACTACATCTTGCATTTTCTCCACAAGACTTGAGTCTAAAGACTTGCTTGTTTTTGCATGTTGTAGACCTATTCAGCAGCTTTCGAACAACGTAGAGTTTGTCTACAATTTCCTAGTGTAAGGTACCTTTTGATCGACATATAGAGAGGCGATGTTGCATGGCTCTGACAGGCCTTGCTATGGGATTTACTGCACAAAACGCAACTGGAGGGATTCAGTGACTACATCTTGCATTTTCTCCACAAGACTTGAGTCTAAAGACTTGCTTGTTTTTGCATGTTGTAGACCTATTCAGCAGCTTTCGAACAACGTAGAGTTTGTCTACAATTTCCTAGTGTAAGGTACCTTTTGATCGACATATAGAGAGGCGATGTTGCATGGCTCTGACAGGCCTTGCTATGGCATTTACTGCACAAAACGCAACTGGAGGGATTCAGTGACTACATCTTGCATTTTCTCCACAAGACTTGAGTCTAAAGACTTGCTTGTTTTTGCATGTTGTAGACCTATTCAGCAGCTTTCGAACAACGTAGAGTTTGTCTACAATTTCCTAGTGTAAGGTACCTTTTGATCGACATATAGAGAGGCGGTGTTGCATGGCTCTGACAGGCCTTGCTATGGGATTTACTGCACAAAACGCAACTGGAGGGATTCAGTGACTACATCTTGCATTTTCTCCACAAGACTTGAGTCTAAAGACTTGCTTGTTTTTGCATGTTGTAGACCTATTCAGCAGCTTTCGAACAACGTAGAGTTTGTCTACAATTTCCTAGTGTAAGGTACCTTTTGATCGACATATAGAGAGGCGATGTTGCATGGCTCTGACAGGCCTTGCTATGGGATTTACTGCACAAAACGCAACTGGAGGGATTCAGTGACTACATCTTGCATTTTCTCCACAAGACTTGAGTCTAAAGACTTGCTTGTTTTTGCATGTTGTAGACCTATTCAGCAGCTTTCGAACAACGTAGAGTTTGTCTACAATTTCCTAGTGTAAGGTACCTTTTGATCGACATATAGAGAGGCGGTGTTGCATGGCTCTGACAGGCCTTGCTATGGGATTTGCTGCACAAAACGCAACTGGAGGGATTCAGTGACTACATCTTGCATTTTCTCCACAAGACTTGAGTCTAAAGACTTGCTTGTTTTTGCATGTTGTAGACCTATTCAGCAGCTTTCGAACAACGTAGAGTTTGTCTACAATTTCCTAGTGTAAGGTACCTTTTGATCGACATATAGAGAGGCGATGTTGCATGGCTCTGACAGGCCTTGCTATGGGATTTACTGCACAAAACGCAACTGGAGGGATTCAGTGACTACATCTTGCATTTTCTCCACAAGACTTGAGTCTAAAGACTTGCTTGTTTTTGCATGTTGTAGACCTATTCAGCAGCTTTCGAACAACGTAGAGTTTGTCTACAATTTCCTAGTGTAAGGTACCTTTTGATCGACATATAGAGAGGCGGTGTTGCATGGCTCTGACAGGCCTTGCTATGGGATTTACTGCACAAAACGCAACTGGAGGGATTCAGTGACTACATCTTGCATTTTCTCCACAAGACTTGAGTCTAAAGACTTGCTTGTTTTTGCATGTTGTAGACCTATTCAGCAGCTTTCGAACAACGTAGAGTTTGTCTACAATTTCCTAGTGTAAGGTACCTTTTGATCGACATATAGAGAGGCGATGTTGCATGGCTCTGACAGGCCTTGCTATGGCATTTACTGCACAAAACGCAACTGGAGGGATTCAGTGACTACATCTTGCATTTTCTCCACAAGACTTGAGTCTAAAGACTTGCTTGTTTTTGCATGTTGTAGACCTATTCAGCAGCTTTCGAACAACGTAGAGTTTGTCTACAATTTCCTAGTGTAAGGTACCTTTTGATCGACATATAGAGAGGCGGTGTTGCATGGCTCTGACAGGCCTTGCTATGGGATTTGCTGCACAAAACGCAACTGGAGGGATTCAGTGACTACATCTTGCATTTTCTCCACAAGACTTGAGTCTAAAGACTTGCTTGTTTTTGCATGTTGTAGACCTATTCAGCAGCTTTCGAACAACGTAGAGTTTGTCTACAATTTCCTAGTGTAAGGTACCTTTTGATCGACATATAGAGAGGCGATGTTGCATGGCTCTGACAGGCCTTGCTATGGGATTTACTGCACAAAACGCAACTGGAGGGATTCAGTGACTACATCTTGCATTTTCTCCACAAGACTTGAGTCTAAAGACTTGCTTGTTTTTGCATGTTGTAGACCTATTCAGCAGCTTTCGAACAACGTAGAGTTTGTCTACAATTTCCTAGTGTAAGGTACCTTTTGATCGACATATAGAGAGGCGATGTTGCATGGCTCTGACAGGCCTTGCTATGGGATTTACTGCACAAAACGCAACTGGAGGGATTCAGTGACTACATCTTGCATTTTCTCCACAAGACTTGAGTCTAAAGACTTGCTTGTTTTTGCATGTTGTAGACCTATTCAGCAGCTTTCGAACAACGTAGAGTTTGTCTACAATTTCCTAGTGTAAGGTACCTTTTGATCGACATATAGAGAGGCGGTGTTGCATGGCTCTGACAGGCCTTGCTATGGGATTTGCTGCACAAAACACAACTGGAGGGATTCAGTGACTACATCTTGCATTTTCTCCACAAGACTTGAGTCTAAAGACTTGCTTGTTTTTGCATGTTGTAGACCTATTCAGCAGCTTTCGAACAACGTAGAGTTTGTCTACAATTTCCTAGTGTAAGGTACCTTTTGATCGACATATAGAGAGGCGATGTTGCATGGCTCTGACAGGCCTTGCTATGGCATTTACTGCACAAAACGCAACTGGAGGGATTCAGTGACTACATCTTGCATTTTCTCCACAAGACTTGAGTCTAAAGACTTGCTTGTTTTTGCATGTTGTAGACCTATTCAGCAGCTTTCGAACAACGTAGAGTTTGTCTACAATTTCCTAGTGTAAGGTACCTTTTGATCGACATATAGAGAGGCGATGTTGCATGGCTCTGACAGGCCTTGCTATGGGATTTACTGCACAAAACGCAACTGGAGGGATTCAGTGACTACATCTTGCATTTTCTCCACAAGACTTGAGTCTAAAGACTTGCTTGTTTTTGCATGTTGTAGACCTATTCAGCAGCTTTCGAACAACGTAGAGTTTGTCTACAATTTCCTAGTGTAAGGTACCTTTTGATCGACATATAGAGAGGCGATGTTGCATGGCTCTGACAGGCCTTGCTATGGGATTTACTGCACAAAACGCAACTGGAGGGATTCAGTGACTACATCTTGCATTTTCTCCACAAGACTTGAGTCTAAAGACTTGCTTGTTTTTGCATGTTGTAGACCTATTCAGCAGCTTTCGAACAACGTAGAGTTTGTCTACAATTTCCTAGTGTAAGGTACCTTTTGATCGACATATAGAGAGGCGGTGTTGCATGGCTCTGACAGGCCTTGCTATGGGATTTGCTGCACAAAACACAACTGGAGGGATTCAGTGACTACATCTTGCATTTTCTCCACAAGACTTGAGTCTAAAGACTTGCTTGTTTTTGCATGTTGTAGACCTATTCAGCAGCTTTCGAACAACGTAGAGTTTGTCTACAATTTCCTAGTGTAAGGTACCTTTTGATCGACATATAGAGAGGCGATGTTGCATGGCTCTGACAGGCCTTGCTATGGGATTTACTGCACAAAACGCAACTGGAGGGATTCAGTGACTACATCTTGCATTTTCTCCACAAGACTTGAGTCTAAAGACTTGCTTGTTTTTGCATGTTGTAGACCTATTCAGCAGCTTTCGAACAACGTAGAGTTTGTCTACATTTCCTAGTTTAAGGTAATCGACTGGTTTGTCTACCATGTTGTTTCGTAGTAGTTAAGGTACCTTTTGATCGACATATAGAGAGGCGATGTTGCATGGCTCTGACAGGCCTTGCTATGGGATTTACTGCACAAAACGCAACTGGAGGGATTCAGTGACTACATCTTGCATTTTCTCCACAAGACTTGAGTCTAAAGACTTGCTTGTTTTTGCATGTTGTAGACCTATTCAGCAGCTTTCGAACAACGTAGAGTTTGTCTACAATTTCCTAGTGTAAGGTACCTTTTGATCGACATATAGAGAGGCGATGTTGCATGGCTCTGACAGGCCTTGCTATGGGATTTACTGCACAAAACGCAACTGGAGGGATTCAGTGACTACATCTTGCATTTTCTCCACAAGACTTGAGTCTAAAGACTTGCTTGTTTTTGCATGTTGTAGACCTATTCAGCAGCTTTCGAACAACGTAGAGTTTGTCTACATTTCCTAGTGTAAGGTACCTTTTGATCGACATATAGAGAGGCGGTGTTGCATGGCTCTGACAGGCCTTGCTATGGGATTTGCTGCACAAAACACAACTGGAGGGATTCAGTGACTACATCTTGCATTTTCTCCACAAGACTTGAGTCTAAAGACTTGCTTGTTTTTGCATGTTGTAGACCTATTCAGCAGCTTTCGAACAACGTAGAGTTTGTCTACAATTTCCTAGTGTAAGGTACCTTTTGATCGACATAGAGAGGCGATGTTGCATGGCTCTGACAGGCCTTGCTATGGATTTACTGCACAAAACGCAACTGGAGGGATTCAGTGACTACATCTTGCATTTTCTCCACAAGACTTGAGTCTAAAGACTTGCTTGTTTTTGCATGTTGTAGACCTATTCAGCAGCTTTCGAACAACGTAGAGTTTGTCTACAATTTCCTAGTGTAAGGTACCTTTTGATCGACATATAGAGAGGCGGTGTTGCATGGCTCTGACAGGCCTTGCTATGGGATTTGCTGCACAAAACACAACTGGAGGGATTCAGTGACTACATCTTGCATTTTCTCCACAAGACTTGAGTCTAAAGACTTGCTTGTTTTTGCATGTTGTAGACCTATTCAGCAGCTTTCGAACAACGTAGAGTTTGTCTACAATTTCCTAGTGTAAGGTACCTTTTGATCGACATATAGAGAGGCGGTGTTGCATGGCTCTGACAGGCCTTGCTATGGGATTTACTGCACAAAACACAACTGGAGGGATTCAGTGACTACATCTTGCATTTTCTCCACAAGACTTGAGTCTAAAGACTTGCTTGTTTTTGCATGTTGTAGACCTATTCAGCAGCTTTCGAACAACGTAGAGTTTGTCTACATTTTCCTAGTGTAAGGTACCTTTTGATCGACATATAGAGAGGCGGTGTTGCATGGCTCTGACAGGCCTTGCTATGGGATTTGCTGCACAAAACACAACTGGAGGGATTCAGTGACTACATCTTGCATTTTCTCCACAAGACTTGAGTCTAAAGACTTGCTTGTTTTTGCATGTTGTAGACCTATTCAGCAGCTTTCGAACAACGTAGAGTTTGTCTACAATTTCCTAGTGTAAGGTACCTTTTGATCGACATAGAGAGGCGATGTTGCATGGCTCTGACAGGCCTTGCTATGGGATTTACTGCACAAAACGCAACTGGAGGGATTCAGTGACTACATCTTGCATTTTCTCCACAAGACTTGAGTCTAAAGACTTGCTTGTTTTTGCATGTTGTAGACCTATTCAGCAGCTTTCGAACAACGTAGAGTTTGTCTACAATTTCCTAGTGTAAGGTACCTTTTGATCGACATATAGAGAGGCGGTGTTGCATGGCTCTGACAGGCCTTGCTATGGGATTTGCTGCACAAAACACAACTGGAGGGATTCAGTGACTACATCTTGCATTTTCTCCACAAGACTTGAGTCTAAAGACTTGCTTGTTTTTG
This sequence comes from Patiria miniata, assembly GCF_015706575.1. NCBI lineage: Eukaryota > Metazoa > Echinodermata > Asteroidea > Valvatida > Asterinidae > Patiria > Patiria miniata. The sequence continues at coordinate 8,968,699 of NW_024037071.1, forward strand.
CATGTTGTAGACCTATTCAGCAGCTTTCGAACAACGTAGAGTTTGTCTACAATTTCCTAGTGTAAGGTACCTTTTGATCGACATATAGAGAGGCGATGTTGCATGGCTCTGACAGGCCTTGCTATGGGATTTACTGCACAAAACGCAACTGGAGGGATTCAGTGACTACATCTTGCATTTTCTCCACAAGACTTGAGTCTAAAGACTTGCTTGTTTTTGCATGTTGTAGACCTATTCAGCAGCTTTCGAACAACGTAGAGTTTGTCTACAATTTCCTAGTGTAAGGTACCTTTTGATCGACATATAGAGAGGCGGTGTTGCATGGCTCTGACAGGCCTTGCTATGGGATTTGCTGCACAAAACACAACTGGAGGGATTCAGTGACTACATCTTGCATTTTCTCCACAAGACTTGAGTCTAAAGACTTGCTTGTTTTTGCATGTTGTAGACCTATTCAGCAGCTTTCGAACAACGTAGAGTTTGTCTACAATTTCCTAGTGTAAGGTACCTTTTGATCGACATATAGAGAGGCGATGTTGCATGGCTCTGACAGGCCTTGCTATGGGATTTACTGCACAAAACGCAACTGGAGGGATTCAGTGACTACATCTTGCATTTTCTCCACAAGACTTGAGTCTAAAGACTTGCTTGTTTTTGCATGTTGTAGACCTATTCAGCAGCTTTCGAACAACGTAGAGTTTGTCTACAATTTCCTAGTGTAAGGTACCTTTTGATCGACATATAGAGAGGCGGTGTTGCATGGCTCTGACAGGCCTTGCTATGGGATTTACTGCACAAAACGCAACTGGAGGGATTCAGTGACTACATCTTGCATTTTCTCCACAAGACTTGAGTCTAAAGACTTGCTTGTTTTTGCATGTTGTAGACCTATTCAGCAGCTTTCGAACAACGTAGAGTTTGTCTACAATTTCCTAGTGTAAGGTACCTTTTGATCGACATATAGAGAGGCGATGTTGCATGGCTCTGACAGGCCTTGCTATGGGATTTACTGCACAAAACGCAACTGGAGGGATTCAGTGACTACATCTTGCATTTTCTCCACAAGACTTGAGTCTAAAGACTTGCTTGTTTTTGCATGTTGTAGACCTATTCAGCAGCTTTCGAACAACGTAGAGTTTGTCTACAATTTCCTAGTGTAAGGTACCTTTTGATCGACATATAGAGAGGCGGTGTTGCATGGCTCTGACAGGCCTTGCTATGGGATTTGCTGCACAAAACGCAACTGGAGGGATTCAGTGACTACATCTTGCATTTTCTCCACAAGACTTGAGTCTAAAGACTTGCTTGTTTTTGCATGTTGTAGACCTATTCAGCAGCTTTCGAACAACGTAGAGTTTGTCTACAATTTCCTAGTGTAAGGTACCTTTTGATCGACATAGAGAGGCGATGTTGCATGGCTCTGACAGGCCTTGCTATGGGATTTACTGCACAAAACGCAACTGGAGGGATTCAGTGACTACATCTTGCATTTTCTCCACAAGACTTGAGTCTAAAGACTTGCTTGTTTTTGCATGTTGTAGACCTATTCAGCAGCTTTCGAACAACGTAGAGTTTGTCTACAATTTCCTAGTGTAAGGTACCTTTTGATCGACATATAGAGAGGCGATGTTGCATGGCTCTGACAGGCCTTGCTATGGGATTTACTGCACAAAACGCAACTGGAGGGATTCAGTGACTACATCTTGCATTTTCTCCACAAGACTTGAGTCTAAAGACTTGCTTGTTTTTGCATGTTGTAGACCTATTCAGCAGCTTTCGAACAACGTAGAGTTTGTCTACATTTTCCTAGTGTAAGGTACCTTTTGATCGACATATAGAGAGGCGATGTTGCATGGCTCTGACAGGCCTTGCTATGGGATTTACTGCACAAAACGCAACTGGAGGGATTCAGTGACTACATCTTGCATTTTCTCCACAAGACTTGAGTCTAAAGACTTGCTTGTTTTTGCATGTTGTAGACCTATTCAGCAGCTTTCGAACAACGTAGAGTTTGTCTACATTTTCCTAGTTAAGGTACCTTTTGATCGACATATAGAGAGGCGGTGTTGCATGGCTCTGACAGGCCTTGCTATGGGATTTACTGCACAAAACGCAACTGGAGGGATTCAGTGACTACATCTTGCATTTTCTCCACAAGACTTGAGTCTAAAGACTTGCTTGTTTTTGCATGTTGTAGACCTATTCAGCAGCTTTCGAACAACGTAGAGTTTGTCTACAATTTCCTAGTGTAAGGTACCTTTTGATCGACATAGAGAGGCGATGTTGCATGGCTCTGACAGGCCTTGCTATGGCATTTACTGCACAAAACGCAACTGGAGGGATTCAGTGACTACATCTTGCATTTTCTCCACAAGACTTGAGTCTAAAGACTTGCTTGTTTTTGCATGTTGTAGACCTATTCAGCAGCTTTCGAACAACGTAGAGTTTGTCTACAATTTCCTAGTGTAAGGTACCTTTTGATCGACATATAGAGAGGCGGTGTTGCATGGCTCTGACAGGCCTTGCTATGGGATTTGCTGCACAAAACGCAACTGGAGGGATTCAGTGACTACATCTTGCATTTTCTCCACAAGACTTGAGTCTAAAGACTTGCTTGTTTTTGCATGTTGTAGACCTATTCAGCAGCTTTCGAACAACGTAGAGTTTGTCTACAATTTCCTAGTGTAAGGTACCTTTTGATCGACATATAGAGAGGCGGTGTTGCATGGCTCTGACAGGCCTTGCTATGGGATTTACTGCACAAAACACAACTGGAGGGATTCAGTGACTACATCTTGCATTTTCTCCACAAGACTTGAGTCTAAAGACTTGCTTGTTTTTGCATGTTGTAGACCTATTCAGCAGCTTTCGAACAACGTAGAGTTTGTCTACAATTTCCTAGTGTAAGGTACCTTTTGATCGACATATAGAGAGGCGGTGTTGCATGGCTCTGACAGGCCTTGCTATGGGATTTGCTGCACAAAACACAACTGGAGGGATTCAGTGACTACATCTTGCATTTTCTCCACAAGACTTGAGTCTAAAGACTTGCTTGTTTTTGCATGTTGTAGACCTATTCAGCAGCTTTCGAACAACGTAGAGTTTGTCTACAATTTCCTAGTGTAAGGTACCTTTTGATCGACATATAGAGAGGCGATGTTGCATGGCTCTGACAGGCCTTGCTATGGCATTTACTGCACAAAACGCAACTGGAGGGATTCAGTGACTACATCTTGCATTTTCTCCACAAGACTTGAGTCTAAAGACTTGCTTGTTTTTGCATGTTGTAGACCTATTCAGCAGCTTTCGAACAACGTAGAGTTTGTCTACAATTTCCTAGTGTAAGGTACCTTTTGATCGACATATAGAGAGGCGGTGTTGCATGGCTCTGACAGGCCTTGCTATGGGATTTGCTGCACAAAACACAACTGGAGGGATTCAGTGACTACATCTTGCATTTTCTCCACAAGACTTGAGTCTAAAGACTTGCTTGTTTTTGCATGTTGTAGACCTATTCAGCAGCTTTCGAACAACGTAGAGTTTGTCTACAATTTCCTAGTGTAAGGTACCTTTTGATCGACATATAGAGAGGCGATGTTGCATGGCTCTGACAGGCCTTGCTATGGGATTTACTGCACAAAACGCAACTGGAGGGATTCAGTGACTACATCTTGCATTTTCTCCACAAGACTTGAGTCTAAAGACTTGCTTGTTTTTGCATGTTGTAGACCTATTCAGCAGCTTTCGAACAACGTAGAGTTTGTCTACATTTCCTAGTGTAAGGTACCTTTTGATCGACATATAGAGAGGCGGTGTTGCATGGCTCTGACAGGCCTTGCTATGGGATTTGCTGCACAAAACACAACTGGAGGGATTCAGTGACTACATCTTGCATTTTCTCCACAAGACTTGAGTCTAAAGACTTGCTTGTTTTTGCATGTTGTAGACCTATTCAGCAGCTTTCGAACAACGTAGAGTTTGTCTACAATTTCCTAGTGTAAGGTACCTTTTGATCGACATATAGAGAGGCGATGTTGCATGGCTCTGACAGGCCTTGCTATGGGATTTACTGCACAAAACACAACTGGAGGGATTCAGTGACTACATCTTGCATTTTCTCCACAAGACTTGAGTCTAAAGACTTGCTTGTTTTTGCATGTTGTAGACCTATTCAGCAGCTTTCGAACAACGTAGAGTTTGTCTACAATTTCCTAGTGTAAGGTACCTTTTGATCGACATATAGAGAGGCGATGTTGCATGGCTCTGACAGGCCTTGCTATGGGATTTACTGCACAAAACGCAACTGGAGGGATTCAGTGACTACATCTTGCATTTTCTCCACAAGACTTGAGTCTAAAGACTTGCTTGTTTTTGCATGTTGTAGACCTATTCAGCAGCTTTCGAACAACGTAGAGTTTGTCTACAATTTCCTAGTGTAAGGTACCTTTTGATCGACATATAGAGAGGCGGTGTTGCATGGCTCTGACAGGCCTTGCTATGGGATTTGCTGCACAAAACACAACTGGAGGGATTCAGTGACTACATCTTGCATTTTCTCCACAAGACTTGAGTCTAAAGACTTGCTTGTTTTTGCATGTTGTAGACCTATTCAGCAGCTTTCGAACAACGTAGAGTTTGTCTACAATTTCCTAGTGTAAGGTACCTTTTGATCGACATATAGAGAGGCGATGTTGCATGGCTCTGACAGGCCTTGCTATGGCATTTACTGCACAAAACGCAACTGGAGGGATTCAGTGACTACATCTTGCATTTTCTCCACAAGACTTGAGTCTAAAGACTTGCTTGTTTTTGCATGTTGTAGACCTATTCAGCAGCTTTCGAACAACGTAGAGTTTGTCTACAATTTCCTAGTGTAAGGTACCTTTTGATCGACATATAGAGAGGCGGTGTTGCATGGCTCTGACAGGCCTTGCTATGGGATTTGCTGCACAAAACACAACTGGAGGGATTCAGTGACTACATCTTGCATTTTCTCCACAAGACTTGAGTCTAAAGACTTGCTTGTTTTTGCATGTTGTAGACCTATTCAGCAGCTTTCGAACAACGTAGAGTTTGTCTACAATTTCCTAGTGTAAGGTACCTTTTGATCGACATATAGAGAGGCGATGTTGCATGGCTCTGACAGGCCTTGCTATGGGATTTACTGCACAAAACGCAACTGGAGGGATTCAGTGACTACATCTTGCATTTTCTCCACAAGACTTGAGTCTAAAGACTTGCTTGTTTTTGCATGTTGTAGACCTATTCAGCAGCTTTCGAACAACGTAGAGTTTGTCTACAATTTCCTAGTGTAAGGTACCTTTTGATCGACATATAGAGAGGCGGTGTTGCATGGCTCTGACAGGCCTTGCTATGGGATTTGCTGCACAAAACACAACTGGAGGGATTCAGTGACTACATCTTGCATTTTCTCCACAAGACTTGAGTCTAAAGACTTGCTTGTTTTTGCATGTTGTAGACCTATTCAGCAGCTTTCGAACAACGTAGAGTTTGTCTACAATTTCCTAGTGTAAGGTACCTTTTGATCGACATAGAGAGGCGATGTTGCATGGCTCTGACAGGCCTTGCTATGGGATTTACTGCACAAAACGCAACTGGAGGGATTCAGTGACTACATCTTGCATTTTCTCCACAAGACTTGAGTCTAAAGACTTGCTTGTTTTTGCATGTTGTAGACCTATTCAGCAGCTTTCGAACAACGTAGAGTTTGTCTACAATTTCCTAGTGTAAGGTACCTTTTGATCGACATATAGAGAGGCGGTGTTGCATGGCTCTGACAGGCCTTGCTATGGGATTTGCTGCACAAAACACAACTGGAGGGATTCAGTGACTACATCTTGCATTTTCTCCACAAGACTTGAGTCTAAAGACTTGCTTGTTTTTGCATGTTGTAGACCTATTCAGCAGCTTTCGAACAACGTAGAGTTTGTCTACAATTTCCTAGTGTAAGGTACCTTTTGATCGACATATAGAGAGGCGGTGTTGCATGGCTCTGACAGGCCTTGCTATGGGATTTACTGCACAAAACGCAACTGGAGGGATTCAGTGACTACATCTTGCATTTTCTCCACAAGACTTGAGTCTAAAGACTTGCTTGTTTTTGCATGTTGTAGACCTATTCAGCAGCTTTCGAACAACGTAGAGTTTGTCTACAATTTCCTAGTGTAAGGTACCTTTTGATCGACATATAGAGAGGCGGTGTTGCATGGCTCTGACAGGCCTTGCTATGGGATTTACTGCACAAAACGCAACTGGAGGGATTCAGTGACTACATCTTGCATTTTCTCCACAAGACTTGAGTCTAAAGACTTGCTTGTTTTTGCATGTTGTAGACCTATTCAGCAGCTTTCGAACAACGTAGAGTTTGTCTACAATTTCCTAGTGTAAGGTACCTTTTGATCGACATATAGAGAGGCGGTGTTGCATGGCTCTGACAGGCCTTGCTATGGGATTTGCTGCACAAAACACAACTGGAGGGATTCAGTGACTACATCTTGCATTTTCTCCACAAGACTTGAGTCTAAAGACTTGCTTGTTTTTGCATGTTGTAGACCTATTCAGCAGCTTTCGAACAACGTAGAGTTTGTCTACAATTTCCTAGTGTAAGGTACCTTTTGATCGACATATAGAGAGGCGATGTTGCATGGCTCTGACAGGCCTTGCTATGGGATTTACTGCACAAAACGCAACTGGAGGGATTCAGTGACTACATCTTGCATTTTCTCCACAAGACTTGAGTCTAAAGACTTGCTTGTTTTTGCATGTTGTAGACCTATTCAGCAGCTTTCGAACAACGTAGAGTTTGTCTACAATTTCCTAGTGTAAGGTACCTTTTGATCGACATATAGAGAGGCGATGTTGCATGGCTCTGACAGGCCTTGCTATGGGATTTACTGCACAAAACGCAACTGGAGGGATTCAGTGACTACATCTTGCATTTTCTCCACAAGACTTGAGTCTAAAGACTTGCTTGTTTTTGCATGTTGTAGACCTATTCAGCAGCTTTCGAACAACGTAGAGTTTGTCTACAATTTCCTAGTGTAAGGTACCTTTTGATCGACATATAGAGAGGCGGTGTTGCATGGCTCTGACAGGCCTTGCTATGGGATTTACTGCACAAAACGCAACTGGAGGGATTCAGTGACTACATCTTGCATTTTCTCCACAAGACTTGAGTCTAAAGACTTGCTTGTTTTTGCATGTTGTAGACCTATTCAGCAGCTTTCGAACAACGTAGAGTTTGTCTACAATTTCCTAGTGTAAGGTACCTTTTGATCGACATATAGAGAGGCGGTGTTGCATGGCTCTGACAGGCCTTGCTATGGGATTTGCTGCACAAAACACAACTGGAGGGATTCAGTGACTACATCTTGCATTTTCTCCACAAGACTTGAGTCTAAAGACTTGCTTGTTTTTGCATGTTGTAGACCTATTCAGCAGCTTTCGAACAACGTAGAGTTTGTCTACAATTTCCTAGTGTAAGGTACCTTTTGATCGACATATAGAGAGGCGATGTTGCATGGCTCTGACAGGCCTTGCTATGGGATTTACTGCACAAAACGCAACTGGAGGGATTCAGTGACTACATCTTGCATTTTCTCCACAAGACTTGAGTCTAAAGACTTGCTTGTTTTTGCATGTTGTAGACCTATTCAGCAGCTTTCGAACAACGTAGAGTTTGTCTACAATTTCCTAGTGTAAGGTACCTTTTGATCGACATATAGAGAGGCGGTGTTGCATGGCTCTGACAGGCCTTGCTATGGGATTTGCTGCACAAAACACAACTGGAGGGATTCAGTGACTACATCTTGCATTTTCTCCACAAGACTTGAGTCTAAAGACTTGCTTGTTTTTGCATGTTGTAGACCTATTCAGCAGCTTTCGAACAACGTAGAGTTTGTCTACAATTTCCTAGTGTAAGGTACCTTTTGATCGACATATAGAGAGGCGATGTTGCATGGCTCTGACAGGCCTTGCTATGGGATTTACTGCACAAAACACAACTGGAGGGATTCAGTGACTACATCTTGCATTTTCTCCACAAGACTTGAGTCTAAAGACTTGCTTGTTTTTGCATGTTGTAGACCTATTCAGCAGCTTTCGAACAACGTAGAGTTTGTCTACATTTTCCTAGTTTAAGGTACCTTTTGATCGACATATAGAGAGGCGGTGTTGCATGGCTCTGACAGGCCTTGCTATGGGATTTGCTGCACAAAACACAACTGGAGGGATTCAGTGACTACATCTTGCATTTTCTCCACAAGACTTGAGTCTAAAGACTTGCTTGTTTTTGCATGTTGTAGACCTATTCAGCAGCTTTCGAACAACGTAGAGTTTGTCTACAATTTCCTAGTGTAAGGTACCTTTTGATCGACATAGAGAGGCGATGTTGCATGGCTCTGACAGGCCTTGCTATGGGATTTACTGCACAAAACGCAACTGGAGGGATTCAGTGACTACATCTTGCATTTTCTCCACAAGACTTGAGTCTAAAGACTTGCTTGTTTTTGCATGTTGTAGACCTATTCAGCAGCTTTCGAACAACGTAGAGTTTGTCTACAATTTCCTAGTGTAAGGTACCTTTTGATCGACATATAGAGAGGCGGTGTTGCATGGCTCTGACAGGCCTTGCTATGGGATTTGCTGCACAAAACACAACTGGAGGGATTCAGTGACTACATCTTGCATTTTCTCCACAAGACTTGAGTCTAAAGACTTGCTTGTTTTTGCATGTTGTAGACCTATTCAGCAGCTTTCGAACAACGTAGAGTTTGTCTACAATTTCCTAGTGTAAGGTACCTTTTGATCGACATATAGAGAGGCGATGTTGCATGGCTCTGACAGGCCTTGCTATGGGATTTACTGCACAAAACGCAACTGGAGGGATTCAGTGACTACATCTTGCATTTTCTCCACAAGACTTGAGTCTAAAGACTTGCTTGTTTTTGCATGTTGTAGACCTATTCAGCAGCTTTCGAACAACGTAGAGTTTGTCTACAATTTCCTAGTGTAAGGTACCTTTTGATCGACATATAGAGAGGCGATGTTGCATGGCTCTGACAGGCCTTGCTATGGGATTTACTGCACAAAACGCAACTGGAGGGATTCAGTGACTACATCTTGCATTTTCTCCACAAGACTTGAGTCTAAAGACTTGCTTGTTTTTGCATGTTGTAGACCTATTCAGCAGCTTTCGAACAACGTAGAGTTTGTCTACAATTTCCTAGTGTAAGGTACCTTTTGATCGACATATAGAGAGGCGGTGTTGCATGGCTCTGACAGGCCTTGCTATGGGATTTGCTGCACAAAACACAACTGGAGGGATTCAGTGACTACATCTTGCATTTTCTCCACAAGACTTGAGTCTAAAGACTTGCTTGTTTTTGCATGTTGTAGACCTATTCAGCAGCTTTCGAACAACGTAGAGTTTGTCTACAATTTCCTAGTGTAAGGTACCTTTTGATCGACATATAGAGAGGCGGTGTTGCATGGCTCTGACAGGCCTTGCTATGGGATTTACTGCACAAAACGCAACTGGAGGGATTCAGTGACTACATCTTGCATTTTCTCCACAAGACTTGAGTCTAAAGACTTGCTTGTTTTTGCATGTTGTAGACCTATTCAGCAGCTTTCGAACAACGTAGAGTTTGTCTACAATTTCCTAGTGTAAGGTACCTTTTGATCGACATATAGAGAGGCGGTGTTGCATGGCTCTGACAGGCCTTGCTATGGGATTTACTGCACAAAACGCAACTGGAGGGATTCAGTGACTACATCTTGCATTTTCTCCACAAGACTTGAGTCTAAAGACTTGCTTGTTTTTGCATGTTGTAGACCTATTCAGCAGCTTTCGAACAACGTAGAGTTTGTCTACAATTTCCTAGTGTAAGGTACCTTTTGATCGACATATAGAGAGGCGGTGTTGCATGGCTCTGACAGGCCTTGCTATGGGATTTACTGCACAAAACGCAACTGGAGGGATTCAGTGACTACATCTTGCATTTTCTCCACAAGACTTGAGTCTAAAGACTTGCTTGTTTTTGCATGTTGTAGACCTATTCAGCAGCTTTCGAACAACGTAGAGTTTGTCTACAATTTCCTAGTGTAAGGTACCTTTTGATCGACATATAGAGAGGCGATGTTGCATGGCTCTGACAGGCCTTGCTATGGATTTACTGCACAAAACGCAACTGGAGGGATTCAGTGACTACATCTTGCATTTTCTCCACAAGACTTGAGTCTAAAGACTTGCTTGTTTTTGCATGTTGTAGACCTATTCAGCAGCTTTCGAACAACGTAGAGTTTGTCTACATTTTCCTAGTGTAAGGTACCTTTTGATCGACATATAGAGAGGCGGTGTTGCATGGCTCTGACAGGCCTTGCTATGGGATTTGCTGCACAAAACACAACTGGAGGGATTCAGTGACTACATCTTGCATTTTCTCCACAAGACTTGAGTCTAAAGACTTGCTTGTTTTTGCATGTTGTAGACCTATTCAGCAGCTTTCGAACAACGTAGAGTTTGTCTACAATTTCCTAGTGTAAGGTACCTTTTGATCGACATAGAGAGGCGATGTTGCATGGCTCTGACAGGCCTTGCTATGGGATTTACTGCACAAAACGCAACTGGAGGGATTCAGTGACTACATCTTGCATTTTCTCCACAAGACTTGAGTCTAAAGACTTGCTTGTTTTTGCATGTTGTAGACCTATTCAGCAGCTTTCGAACAACGTAGAGTTTGTCTACAATTTCCTAGTGTAAGGTACCTTTTGATCGACATATAGAGAGGCGATGTTGCATGGCTCTGACAGGCCTTGCTATGGGATTTGCTGCACAAAACACAACTGGAGGGATTCAGTGACTACATCTTGCATTTTCTCCACAAGACTTGAGTCTAAAGACTTGCTTGTTTTTGCATGTTGTAGACCTATTCAGCAGCTTTCGAACAACGTAGAGTTTGTCTACAATTTCCTAGTGTAAGGTACCTTTTGATCGACATATAGAGAGGCGATGTTGCATGGCTCTGACAGGCCTTGCTATGGGATTTGCTGCACAAAACGCAACTGGAGGGATTCAGTGACTACATCTTGCATTTTCTCCACAAGACTTGAGTCTAAAGACTTGCTTGTTTTTGCATGTTGTAGACCTATTCAGCAGCTTTCGAACAACGTAGAGTTTGTCTACAATTTCCTAGTGTAAGGTACCTTTTGATCGACATATAGAGAGGCGATGTTGCATGGCTCTGACAGGCCTTGCTATGGGATTTACTGCACAAAACGCAACTGGAGGGATTCAGTGACTACATCTTGCATTTTCTCCACAAGACTTGAGTCTAAAGACTTGCTTGTTTTTGCATGTTGTAGACCTATTCAGCAGCTTTCGAACAACGTAGAGTTTGTCTACATTTTCCTAGTGTAAGGTACCTTTTGATCGACATATAGAGAGGCGGTGTTGCATGGCTCTGACAGGCCTTGCTATGGGATTTGCTGCACAAAACACAACTGGAGGGATTCAGTGACTACATCTTGCATTTTCTCCACAAGACTTGAGTCTAAAGACTTGCTTGTTTTTGCATGTTGTAGACCTATTCAGCAGCTTTCGAACAACGTAGAGTTTGTCTACAATTTCCTAGTGTAAGGTACCTTTTGATCGACATATAGAGAGGCGGTGTTGCATGGCTCTGACAGGCCTTGCTATGGGATTTGCTGCACAAAACACAACTGGAGGGATTCAGTGACTACATCTTGCATTTTCTCCACAAGACTTGAGTCTAAAGACTTGCTTGTTTTTGCATGTTGTAGACCTATTCAGCAGCTTTCGAACAACGTAGAGTTTGTCTACATTTTCCTAGTGTAAGGTACCTTTTGATCGACATATAGAGAGGCGGTGTTGCATGGCTCTGACAGGCCTTGCTATGGGATTTGCTGCACAAAACACAACTGGAGGGATTCAGTGACTACATCTTGCATTTTCTCCACAAGACTTGAGTCTAAAGACTTGCTTGTTTTTGCATGTTGTAGACCTATTCAGCAGCTTTCGAACAACGTAGAGTTTGTCTACAATTTCCTAGTGTAAGGTACCTTTTGATCGACATATAGAGAGGCGTGTTGCATGGCTCTGACAGGCCTTGCTATGGGATTTACTGCACAAAACGCAACTGGAGGGATTCAGTGACTACATCTTGCATTTTCTCCACAAGACTTGAGTCTAAAGACTTGCTTGTTTTTGCATGTTGTAGACCTATTCAGCAGCTTTCGAACAACGTAGAGTTGGTCTACATTTTCCTACTTTAAGGTACATCTTGCATTTTCTCAACAAGACTTGAGTTTAAAGACTTGCTTGTTTTTGCATGTTGTAGACCTATTCAGCAGCTTTCGAACAACGTAGAGTTTGTCTACAATTTCCTAGTTTAAGGTACCTTTTGATCGACATATAGAGAGGCGATGTTGCATGGCTCTGACAGGCCTTGCTATGGATTTACTGCACAAAACGCAACTGGAGGGATTCAGTGACTACATCTTGCATTTTCTCCACAAGACTTGAGTCTAAAGACTTGCTTGTTTTTGCATGTTGTAGACCTATTCAGCAGCTTTCGAACAACGTAGAGTTTGTCTACAATTTCCTAGTTTAAGGTACCTTTTGATCGACATATAGAGAGGCGGTGTTGCATGGCTCTGACAGGCCTTGCTATGGGATTTGCTGCACAAAACACAACTGGAGGGATTCAGTGACTACATCTTGCATTTTCTCCACAAGACTTGAGTCTAAAGACTTGCTTGTTTTTGCATGTTGTAGACCTATTCAGCAGCTTTCGAACAACGTAGAGTTTGTCTACAATTTCCTAGTGTAAGGTACCTTTTGATCGACATATAGAGAGGCGATGTTGCATGGCTCTGACAGGCCTTGCTATGGCATTTACTGCACAAAACGCAACTGGAGGGATTCAGTGACTACATCTTGCATTTTCTCCACAAGACTTGAGTCTAAAGACTTGCTTGTTTTTGCATGTTGTAGACCTATTCAGCAGCTTTCGAACAACGTAGAGTTTGTCTACATTTTCCTAGTGTAAGGTACCTTTTGATCGACATATAGAGAGGCGGTGTTGCATGGCTCTGACAGGCCTTGCTATGGGATTTGCTGCACAAAACACAACTGGAGGGATTCAGTGACTACATCTTGCATTTTCTCCACAAGACTTGAGTCTAAAGACTTGCTTGTTTTTGCATGTTGTAGACCTATTCAGCAGCTTTCGAACAACGTAGAGTTTGTCTACAATTTCCTAGTGTAAGGTACCTTTTGATCGACATATAGAGAGGCGGTGTTGCATGGCTCTGACAGGCCTTGCTATGGGATTTGCTGCACAAAACGCAACTGGAGGGATTCAGTGACTACATCTTGCATTTTCTCCACAAGACTTGAGTCTAAAGACTTGCTTGTTTTTGCATGTTGTAGACCTATTCAGCAGCTTTCGAACAACGTAGAGTTTGTCTACATTTTCCTAGTGTAAGGTACCTTTTGATCGACATATAGAGAGGCGGTGTTGCATGGCTCTGACAGGCCTTGCTATGGGATTTGCTGCACAAAACACAACTGGAGGGATTCAGTGACTACATCTTGCATTTTCTCCACAAGACTTGAGTCTAAAGACTTGCTTGTTTTTGCATGTTGTAGACCTATTCAGCAGCTTTCGAACAACGTAGAGTTTGTCTACAATTTCCTAGTGTAAGGTACCTTTTGATCGACATATAGAGAGGCGGTGTTGCATGGCTCTGACAGGCCTTGCTATGGGATTTGCTGCACAAAACACAACTGGAGGGATTCAGTGACTACATCTTGCATTTTCTCCACAAGACTTGAGTCTAAAGACTTGCTTGTTTTTGCATGTTGTAGACCTATTCAGCAGCTTTCGAACAACGTAGAGTTTGTCTACAATTTCCTAGTGTAAGGTACCTTTTGATCGACATATAGAGAGGCGATGTTGCATGGCTCTGACAGGCCTTGCTATGGGATTTACTGCACAAAACGCAACTGGAGGGATTCAGTGACTACATCTTGCATTTTCTCCACAAGACTTGAGTCTAAAGACTTGCTTGTTTTTGCATGTTGTAGACCTATTCAGCAGCTTTCGAACAACGTAGAGTTTGTCTACAATTTCCTAGTTTAAGGTACCTTTTGATCGACATATAGAGAGGCGATGTTGCATGGCTCTGACAGGCCTTGCTATGGGATTTGCTGCACAAAACACAACTGGAGGGATTCAGTGACTACATCTTGCATTTTCTCCACAAGACTTGAGTCTAAAGACTTGCTTGTTTTTGCATGTTGTAGACCTATTCAGCAGCTTTCGAACAACGTAGAGTTTGTCTACAATTTCCTAGTGTAAGGTACCTTTTGATCGACATATAGAGAGGCGGTGTTGCATGGCTCTGACAGGCCTTGCTATGGGATTTACTGCACAAAACGCAACTGGAGGGATTCAGTGACTACATCTTGCATTTTCTCCACAAGACTTGAGTCTAAAGACTTGCTTGTTTTTGCATGTTGTAGACCTATTCAGCAGCTTTCGAACAACGTAGAGTTTGTCTACATTTCCTAGTGTAAGGTACCTTTTGATCGACATATAGAGAGGCGGTGTTGCATGGCTCTGACAGGCCTTGCTATGGGATTTGCTGCACAAAACACAACTGGAGGGATTCAGTGACTACATCTTGCATTTTCTCCACAAGACTTGAGTCTAAAGACTTGCTTGTTTTTGCATGTTGTAGACCTATTCAGCAGCTTTCGAACAACGTAGAGTTTGTCTACAATTTCCTAGTGTAAGGTACCTTTTGATCGACATATAGAGAGGCGGTGTTGCATGGCTCTGACAGGCCTTGCTATGGGATTTGCTGCACAAAACACAACTGGAGGGATTCAGTGACTACATCTTGCATTTTCTCCACAAGACTTGAGTCTAAAGACTTGCTTGTTTTTGCATGTTGTAGACCTATTCAGCAGCTTTCGAACAACGTAGAGTTTGTCTACAATTTCCTAGTGTAAGGTACCTTTTGATCGACATATAGAGAGGCGGTGTTGCATGGCTCTGACAGGCCTTGCTATGGGATTTGCTGCACAAAACACAACTGGAGGGATTCAGTGACTACATCTTGCATTTTCTCCACAAGACTTGAGTCTAAAGACTTGCTTGTTTTTGCATGTTGTAGACCTATTCAGCAGCTTTCGAACAACGTAGAGTTTGTCTACAATTTCCTAGTGTAAGGTACCTTTTGATCGACATATAGAGAGGCGGTGTTGCATGGCTCTGACAGGCCTTGCTATGGGATTTGCTGCACAAAACGCAACTGGAGGGATTCAGTGACTACATCTTGCATTTTCTCCACAAGACTTGAGTCTAAAGACTTGCTTGTTTTTGCATGTTGTAGACCTATTCAGCAGCTTTCGAACAACGTAGAGTTTGTCTACAATTTCCTAGTGTAAGGTACCTTTTGATCGACATATAGAGAGGCGATGTTGCATGGCTCTGACAGGCCTTGCTATGGGATTTACTGCACAAAACGCAACTGGAGGGATTCAGTGACTACATCTTGCATTTTCTCAACAAGACTTGAGTCTAAAGACTTGCTTGTTTTTGCATGTTGTAGACCTATTCAGCAGCTTTCGAACAACGTAGAGTTTGTCTACATTTTCCTAGTGTAAGGTACCTTTTGATCGACATATAGAGAGGCGATGTTGCATGGCTCTGACAGGCCTTGCTATGGGATTTGCTGCACAAAACACAACTGGAGGGATTCAGTGACTACATCTTGCATTTTCTCCACAAGACTTGAGTCTAAAGACTTGCTTGTTTTTGCATGTTGTAGACCTATTCAGCAGCTTTCGAACAACGTAGAGTTTGTCTACAATTTCCTAGTGTAAGGTACCTTTTGATCGACATATAGAGAGGCGGTGTTGCATGGCTCTGACAGGCCTTGCTATGGGATTTGCTGCACAAAACAACTGGAGGGATTCAGTGACTACATCTTGCATTTTCTCACAAGACTTGAGTCTAAAGACTTGCTTGTTTTTGCATGTTGTAGACCTATTCAGCAGCTTTCGAACAACGTAGAGTTTGTCTACATTTTCCTAGTGTAAGGTACCTTTTGATCGACATATAGAGAGGCGGTGTTGCATGGCTCTGACAGGCCTTGCTATGGGATTTGCTGCACAAAACACAACTGGAGGGATTCAGTGACTACATCTTGCATTTTCTCCACAAGACTTGAGTCTAAAGACTTGCTTGTTTTTGCATGTTGTAGACCTATTCAGCAGCTTTCGAACAACGTAGAGTTTGTCTACAATTTCCTAGTGTAAGGTACCTTTTGATCGACATATAGAGAGGCGATGTTGCATGGCTCTGACAGGCCTTGCTATGGCATTTACTGCACAAAACGCAACTGGAGGGATTCAGTGACTACATCTTGCATTTTCTCCACAAGACTTGAGTCTAAAGACTTGCTTGTTTTTGCATGTTGTAGACCTATTCAGCAGCTTTCGAACAACGTAGAGTTTGTCTACAATTTCCTAGTGTAAGGTACCTTTTGATCGACATATAGAGAGGCGGTGTTGCATGGCTCTGACAGGCCTTGCTATGGGATTTGCTGCACAAAACACAACTGGAGGGATTCAGTGACTACATCTTGCATTTTCTCCACAAGACTTGAGTCTAAAGACTTGCTTGTTTTTGCATGTTGTAGACCTATTCAGCAGCTTTCGAACAACGTAGAGTTTGTCTACAATTTCCTAGTGTAAGGTACCTTTTGATCGACATATAGAGAGGCGGTGTTGCATGGCTCTGACAGGCCTTGCTATGGGATTTACTGCACAAAACGCAACTGGAGGGATTCAGTGACTACATCTTGCATTTTCTCCACAAGACTTGAGTCTAAAGACTTGCTTGTTTTTGCATGTTGTAGACCTATTCAGCAGCTTTCGAACAACGTAGAGTTTGTCTACATTTCCTAGTGTAAGGTACCTTTTGATCGACATATAGAGAGGCGGTGTTGCATGGCTCTGACAGGCCTTGCTATGGATTTACTGCACAAAACGCAACTGGAGGGATTCAGTGACTACATCTTGCATTTTCTCCACAAGACTTGAGTCTAAAGACTTGCTTGTTTTTGCATGTTGTAGACCTATTCAGCAGCTTTCGAACAACGTAGAGTTTGTCTACAATTTCCTAGTTAAGGTACCTTTTGATCGACATATAGAGAGGCGGTGTTGCATGGCTCTGACAGGCCTTGCTATGGCATTTACTGCACAAAACGCAACTGGAGGGATTCAGTGACTACATCTTGCATTTTCTCCACAAGACTTGAGTCTAAAGACTTGCTTGTTTTTGCATGTTGTAGACCTATTCAGCAGCTTTCGAACAACGTAGAGTTTGTCTACAATTTCCTAGTGTAAGGTACCTTTTGATCGACATATAGAGAGGCGGTGTTGCATGGCTCTGACAGGCCTTGCTATGGATTTACTGCACAAAACACAACTGGAGGGATTCAGTGACTACATCTTGCATTTTCTCCACAAGACTTGAGTCTAAAGACTTGCTTGTTTTTGCATGTTGTAGACCTATTCAGCAGCTTTCGAACAACGTAGAGTTTGTCTACAATTTCCTAGTGTAAGGTACCTTTTGATCGACATATAGAGAGGCGGTGTTGCATGGCTCTGACAGGCCTTGCTATGGGATTTGCTGCACAAAACGCAACTGGAGGGATTCAGTGACTACATCTTGCATTTTCTCCACAAGACTTGAGTCTAAAGACTTGCTTGTTTTTGCATGTTGTAGACCTATTCAGCAGCTTTCGAACAACGTAGAGTTTGTCTACAATTTCCTAGTGTAAGGTACCTTTTGATCGACATATAGAGAGGCGGTGTTGCATGGCTCTGACAGGCCTTGCTATGGGATTTGCTGCACAAAACACAACTGGAGGGATTCAGTGACTACATCTTGCATTTTCTCCACAAGACTTGAGTCTAAAGACTTGCTTGTTTTTGCATGTTGTAGACCTATTCAGCAGCTTTCGAACAACGTAGAGTTTGTCTACAATTTCCTAGTGTAAGGTACCTTTTGATCGACATATAGAGAGGCGGTGTTGCATGGCTCTGACAGGCCTTGCTATGGGATTTACTGCACAAAACGCAACTGGAGGATTCAGTGACTACATCTTGCATTTTCTCCACAAGACTTGAGTCTAAAGACTTGCTTGTTTTTGCATGTTGTAGACCTATTCAGCAGCTTTCGAACAACGTAGAGTTTGTCTACAATTTCCTAGTGTAAGGTACCTTTTGATCGACATATAGAGAGGCGGTGTTGCATGGCTCTGACAGGCCTTGCTATGGATTTGCTGCACAAAACGCAACTGGAGGGATTCAGTGACTACATCTTGCATTTTCTCCACAAGACTTGAGTCTAAAGACTTGCTTGTTTTTGCATGTTGTAGACCTATTCAGCAGCTTTCGAACAACGTAGAGTTTGTCTACAATTTCCTAGTGTAAGGTACCTTTTGATCGACATATAGAGAGGCGTGTTGCATGGCTCTGACAGGCCTTGCTATGGATTTACTGCACAAAACGCAACTGGAGGGATTCAGTGACTACATCTTGCATTTTCTCCACAAGACTTGAGTCTAAAGACTTGCTTGTTTTTGCATGTTGTAGACCTATTCAGCAGCTTTCGAACAACGTAGAGTTTGTCTACAATTTCCTAGTGTAAGGTACCTTTTGATCGACATATAGAGAGGCGGTGTTGCATGGCTCTGACAGGCCTTGCTATGGGATTTGCTGCACAAAACACAACTGGAGGGATTCAGTGACTACATCTTGCATTTTCTCCACAAGACTTGAGTCTAAAGACTTGCTTGTTTTTGCATGTTGTAGACCTATTCAGCAGCTTTCGAACAACGTAGAGTTTGTCTACAATTTCCTAGTGTAAGGTACCTTTTGATCGACATATAGAGAGGCGGTGTTGCATGGCTCTGACAGGCCTTGCTATGGGATTTACTGCACAAAACGCAACTGGAGGGATTCAGTGACTACATCTTGCATTTTCTCCACAAGACTTGAGTCTAAAGACTTGCTTGTTTTTGCATGTTGTAGACCTATTCAGCAGCTTTCGAACAACGTAGAGTTTGTCTACATTTTCCTAGTGTAAGGTACCTTTTGATCGACATATAGAGAGGCGGTGTTGCATGGCTCTGACAGGCCTTGCTATGGGATTTACTGCACAAAACACAACTGGAGGGATTCAGTGACTACATCTTGCATTTTCTCCACAAGACTTGAGTCTAAAGACTTGCTTGTTTTTGCATGTTGTAGACCTATTCAGCAGCTTTCGAACAACGTAGAGTTTGTCTACAATTTCCTAGTGTAAGGTACCTTTTGATCGACATATAGAGAGGCGGTGTTGCATGGCTCTGACAGGCCTTGCTATGGGATTTGCTGCACAAAACACAACTGGAGGGATTCAGTGACTACATCTTGCATTTTCTCCACAAGACTTGAGTCTAAAGACTTGCTTGTTTTTGCATGTTGTAGACCTATTCAGCAGCTTTCGAACAACGTAGAGTTTGTCTACAATTTCCTAGTGTAAGGTACCTTTTGATCGACATATAGAGAGGCGGTGTTGCATGGCTCTGACAGGCCTTGCTATGGGATTTGCTGCACAAAACGCAACTGGAGGGATTCAGTGACTACATCTTGCATTTTCTCCACAAGACTTGAGTCTAAAGACTTGCTTGTTTTTGCATGTTGTAGACCTATTCAGCAGCTTTCGAACAACGTAGAGTTTGTCTACAATTTCCTAGTGTAAGGTACCTTTTGATCGACATATAGAGAGGCGGTGTTGCATGGCTCTGACAGGCCTTGCTATGGGATTTACTGCACAAAACACAACTGGAGGGATTCAGTGACTACATCTTGCATTTTCTCCACAAGACTTGAGTCTAAAGACTTGCTTGTTTTTGCATGTTGTAGACCTATTCAGCAGCTTTCGAACAACGTAGAGTTTGTCTACAATTTCCTAGTGTAAGGTACCTTTTGATCGACATATAGAGAGGCGGTGTTGCATGGCTCTGACAGGCCTTGCTATGGGATTTACTGCACAAAACGCAACTGGAGGGATTCAGTGACTACATCTTGCATTTTCTCCACAAGACTTGAGTCTAAAGACTTGCTTGTTTTTGCATGTTGTAGACCTATTCAGCAGCTTTCGAACAACGTAGAGTTTGTCTACATTTCCTAGTGTAAGGTACCTTTTGATCGACATATAGAGAGGCGGTGTTGCATGGCTCTGACAGGCCTTGCTATGGGATTTGCTGCACAAAACGCAACTGGAGGGATTCAGTGACTACATCTTGCATTTTCTCCACAAGACTTGAGTCTAAAGACTTGCTTGTTTTTGCATGTTGTAGACCTATTCAGCAGCTTTCGAACAACGTAGAGTTTGTCTACAATTTCCTAGTGTAAGGTACCTTTTGATCGACATATAGAGAGGCGGTGTTGCATGGCTCTGACAGGCCTTGCTATGGGATTTGCTGCACAAAACGCAACTGGAGGGATTCAGTGACTACATCTTGCATTTTCTCCACAAGACTTGAGTCTAAAGACTTGCTTGTTTTTGCATGTTGTAGACCTATTCAGCAGCTTTCGAACAACGTAGAGTTTGTCTACATTTTCCTAGTGTAAGGTACCTTTTGATCGACATATAGAGAGGCGATGTTGCATGGCTCTGACAGGCCTTGCTATGGGATTTGCTGCACAAAACACAACTGGAGGGATTCAGTGACTACATCTTGCATTTTCTCCACAAGACTTGAGTCTAAAGACTTGCTTGTTTTTGCATGTTGTAGACCTATTCAGCAGCTTTCGAACAACGTAGAGTTTGTCTACAATTTCCTAGTGTAAGGTACCTTTTGATCGACATATAGAGAGGCGATGTTGCATGGCTCTGACAGGCCTTGCTATGGGATTTACTGCACAAAACGCAACTGGAGGGATTCAGTGACTACATCTTGCATTTTCTCCACAAGACTTGAGTCTAAAGACTTGCTTGTTTTTGCATGTTGTAGACCTATTCAGCAGCTTTCGAACAACGTAGAGTTTGTCTACAATTTCCTAGTGTAAGGTACCTTTTGATCGACATATAGAGAGGCGGTGTTGCATGGCTCTGACAGGCCTTGCTATGGGATTTACTGCACAAAACGCAACTGGAGGGATTCAGTGACTACATCTTGCATTTTCTCCACAAGACTTGAGTCTAAAGACTTGCTTGTTTTTGCATGTTGTAGACCTATTCAGCAGCTTTCGAACAACGTAGAGTTTGTCTACAATTTCCTAGTTTAAGGTACCTTTTGATCGACATATAGAGAGGCGGTGTTGCATGGCTCTGACAGGCCTTGCTATGGGATTTGCTGCACAAAACACAACTGGAGGGATTCAGTGACTACATCTTGCATTTTCTCCACAAGACTTGAGTCTAAAGACTTGCTTGTTTTTGCATGTTGTAGACCTATTCAGCAGCTTTCGAACAACGTAGAGTTTGTCTACAATTTCCTAGTTAAGGTACCTTTTGATCGACATATAGAGAGGCGGTGTTGCATGGCTCTGACAGGCCTTGCTATGGATTTACTGCACAAAACGCAACTGGAGGGATTCAGTGACTACATCTTGCATTTTCTCCACAAGACTTGAGTCTAAAGACTTGCTTGTTTTTGCATGTTGTAGACCTATTCAGCAGCTTTCGAACAACGTAGAGTTTGTCTACAATTTCCTAGTGTAAGGTACCTTTTGATCGACATATAGAGAGGCGGTGTTGCATGGCTCTGACAGGCCTTGCTATGGGATTTGCTGCACAAAACACAACTGGAGGGATTCAGTGACTACATCTTGCATTTTCTCCACAAGACTTGAGTCTAAAGACTTGCTTGTTTTTGCATGTTGTAGACCTATTCAGCAGCTTTCGAACAACGTAGAGTTTGTCTACAATTTCCTAGTGTAAGGTACCTTTTGATCGACATATAGAGAGGCGGTGTTGCATGGCTCTGACAGGCCTTGCTATGGATTTACTGCACAAAACGCAACTGGAGGGATTCAGTGACTACATCTTGCATTTTCTCCACAAGACTTGAGTCTAAAGACTTGCTTGTTTTTGCATGTTGTAGACCTATTCAGCAGCTTTCGAACAACGTAGAGTTTGTCTACAATTTCCTAGTGTAAGGTACCTTTTGATCGACATATAGAGAGGCGGTGTTGCATGGCTCTGACAGGCCTTGCTATGGATTTGCTGCACAAAACGCAACTGGAGGGATTCAGTGACTACATCTTGCATTTTCTCCACAAGACTTGAGTCTAAAGACTTGCTTGTTTTTGCATGTTGTAGACCTATTCAGCAGCTTTCGAACAACGTAGAGTTTGTCTACATTTCCTAGTGTAAGGTACCTTTTGATCGACATATAGAGAGGCGTGTTGCATGGCTCTGACAGGCCTTGCTATGGGATTTACTGCACAAAACGCAACTGGAGGGATTCAGTGACTACATCTTGCATTTTCTCCACAAGACTTGAGTCTAAAGACTTGCTTGTTTTTGCATGTTGTAGACCTATTCAGCAGCTTTCGAACAACGTAGAGTTTGTCTACAATTTCCTAGTGTAAGGTACCTTTTGATCGACATATAGAGAGGCGGTGTTGCATGGCTCTGACAGGCCTTGCTATGGGATTTACTGCACAAAACGCAACTGGAGGGATTCAGTGACTACATCTTGCATTTTCTCACAAGACTTGAGTCTAAAGACTTGCTTGTTTTTGCATGTTGTAGACCTATTCAGCAGCTTTCGAACAACGTAGAGTTTGTCTACAATTTCCTAGTGTAAGGTACCTTTTGATCGACATATAGAGAGGCGATGTTGCATGGCTCTGACAGGCCTTGCTATGGGATTTGCTGCACAAAACGCAACTGGAGGGATTCAGTGACTACATCTTGCATTTTCTCCACAAGACTTGAGTCTAAAGACTTGCTTGTTTTTGCATGTTGTAGACCTATTCAGCAGCTTTCGAACAACGTAGAGTTTGTCTACAATTTCCTAGTGTAAGGTACCTTTTGATCGACATATAGAGAGGCGGTGTTGCATGGCTCTGACAGGCCTTGCTATGGGATTTACTGCACAAAACACAACTGGAGGGATTCAGTGACTACATCTTGCATTTTCTCCACAAGACTTGAGTCTAAAGACTTGCTTGTTTTTGCATGTTGTAGACCTATTCAGCAGCTTTCGAACAACGTAGAGTTTGTCTACAATTTCCTAGTGTAAGGTACCTTTTGATCGACATATAGAGAGGCGGTGTTGCATGGCTCTGACAGGCCTTGCTATGGGATTTACTGCACAAAACACAACTGGAGGGATTCAGTGACTACATCTTGCATTTTCTCCACAAGACTTGAGTCTAAAGACTTGCTTGTTTTTGCATGTTGTAGACCTATTCAGCAGCTTTCGAACAACGTAGAGTTTGTCTACAATTTCCTAGTGTAAGGTACCTTTTGATCGACATATAGAGAGGCGGTGTTGCATGGCTCTGACAGGCCTTGCTATGGGATTTACTGCACAAAACGCAACTGGAGGGATTCAGTGACTACATCTTGCATTTTCTCCACAAGACTTGAGTCTAAAGACTTGCTTGTTTTTGCATGTTGTAGACCTATTCAGCAGCTTTCGAACAACGTAGAGTTTGTCTACAATTTCCTAGTGTAAGGTACCTTTTGATCGACATATAGAGAGGCGGTGTTGCATGGCTCTGACAGGCCTTGCTATGGGATTTACTGCACAAAACGCAACTGGAGGGATTCAGTGACTACATCTTGCATTTTCTCCACAAGACTTGAGTCTAAAGACTTGCTTGTTTTTGCATGTTGTAGACCTATTCAGCAGCTTTCGAACAACGTAGAGTTTGTCTACAATTTCCTAGTGTAAGGTACCTTTTGATCGACATATAGAGAGGCGGTGTTGCATGGCTCTGACAGGCCTTGCTATGGGATTTGCTGCACAAAACGCAACTGGAGGGATTCAGTGACTACATCTTGCATTTTCTCCACAAGACTTGAGTCTAAAGACTTGCTTGTTTTTGCATGTTGTAGACCTATTCAGCAGCTTTCGAACAACGTAGAGTTTGTCTACAATTTCCTAGTTTAAGGTACCTTTTGATCGACATATAGAGAGGCGGTGTTGCATGGCTCTGACAGGCCTTGCTATGGGATTTGCTGCACAAAACACAACTGGAGGGATTCAGTGACTACATCTTGCATTTTCTCCACAAGACTTGAGTCTAAAGACTTGCTTGTTTTTGCATGTTGTAGACCTATTCAGCAGCTTTCGAACAACGTAGAGTTTGTCTACAATTTCCTAGTGTAAGGTACCTTTTGATCGACATATAGAGAGGCGGTGTTGCATGGCTCTGACAGGCCTTGCTATGGGATTTGCTGCACAAAACGCAACTGGAGGGATTCAGTGACTACATCTTGCATTTTCTCCACAAGACTTGAGTCTAAAGACTTGCTTGTTTTTGCATGTTGTAGACCTATTCAGCAGCTTTCGAACAACGTAGAGTTTGTCTACAATTTCCTAGTGTAAGGTACCTTTTGATCGACATATAGAGAGGCGGTGTTGCATGGCTCTGACAGGCCTTGCTATGGGATTTACTGCACAAAACGCAACTGGAGGGATTCAGTGACTACATCTTGCATTTTCTCCACAAGACTTGAGTCTAAAGACTTGCTTGTTTTTGCATGTTGTAGACCTATTCAGCAGCTTTCGAACAACGTAGAGTTTGTCTACAATTTCCTAGTGTAAGGTACCTTTTGATCGACATATAGAGAGGCGGTGTTGCATGGCTCTGACAGGCCTTGCTATGGGATTTACTGCACAAAACGCAACTGGAGGGATTCAGTGACTACATCTTGCATTTTCTCCACAAGACTTGAGTCTAAAGACTTGCTTGTTTTTGCATGTGTAGACCTATTCAGCAGCTTTCGAACAACGTAGAGTTTGTCTACAATTTCCTAGTGTAAGGTACCTTTTGATCGACATATAGAGAGGCGGTGTTGCATGGCTCTGACAGGCCTTGCTATGGGATTTGCTGCACAAAACACAACTGGAGGGATTCAGTGACTACATCTTGCATTTTCTCCACAAGACTTGAGTCTAAAGACTTGCTTGTTTTTGCATGTTGTAGACCTATTCAGCAGCTTTCGAACAACGTAGAGTTTGTCTACAATTTCCTAGTGTAAGGTACCTTTTGATCGACATATAGAGAGGCGGTGTTGCATGGCTCTGACAGGCCTTGCTATGGGATTTACTGCACAAAACACAACTGGAGGGATTCAGTGACTACATCTTGCATTTTCTCCACAAGACTTGAGTCTAAAGACTTGCTTGTTTTTGCATGTTGTAGACCTATTCAGCAGCTTTCGAACAACGTAGAGTTTGTCTACATTTTCCTAGTTTAAGGTACCTTTTGATCGACATATAGAGAGGCGGTGTTGCATGGCTCTGACAGGCCTTGCTATGGGATTTGCTGCACAAAACACAACTGGAGGGATTCAGTGACTACATCTTGCATTTTCTCCACAAGACTTGAGTCTAAAGACTTGCTTGTTTTTGCATGTTGTAGACCTATTCAGCAGCTTTCGAACAACGTAGAGTTTGTCTACAATTTCCTAGTGTAAGGTACCTTTTGATCGACATATAGAGAGGCGTGTTGCATGGCTCTGACAGGCCTTGCTATGGCATTTACTGCACAAAACGCAACTGGAGGGATTCAGTGACTACATCTTGCATTTTCTCCACAAGACTTGAGTCTAAAGACTTGCTTGTTTTTGCATGTTGTAGACCTATTCAGCAGCTTTCGAACAACGTAGAGTTTGTCTACAATTTCCTAGTGTAAGGTACCTTTTGATCGACATATAGAGAGGCGGTGTTGCATGGCTCTGACAGGCCTTGCTATGGGATTTGCTGCACAAAACGCAACTGGAGGGATTCAGTGACTACATCTTGCATTTTCTCCACAAGACTTGAGTCTAAAGACTTGCTTGTTTTTGCATGTTGTAGACCTATTCAGCAGCTTTCGAACAACGTAGAGTTTGTCTACAATTTCCTAGTGTAAGGTACCTTTTGATCGACATATAGAGAGGCGGTGTTGCATGGCTCTGACAGGCCTTGCTATGGGATTTACTGCACAAAACGCAACTGGAGGGATTCAGTGACTACATCTTGCATTTTCTCCACAAGACTTGAGTCTAAAGACTTGCTTGTTTTTGCATGTTGTAGACCTATTCAGCAGCTTTCGAACAACGTAGAGTTTGTCTACATTTCCTAGTGTAAGGTACCTTTTGATCGACATATAGAGAGGCGGTGTTGCATGGCTCTGACAGGCCTTGCTATGGGATTTGCTGCACAAAACGCAACTGGAGGGATTCAGTGACTACATCTTGCATTTTCTCCACAAGACTTGAGTCTAAAGACTTGCTTGTTTTTGCATGTTGTAGACCTATTCAGCAGCTTTCGAACAACGTAGAGTTTGTCTACAATTTCCTAGTGTAAGGTACCTTTTGATCGACATATAGAGAGGCGGTGTTGCATGGCTCTGACAGGCCTTGCTATGGGATTTACTGCACAAAACGCAACTGGAGGGATTCAGTGACTACATCTTGCATTTTCTCCACAAGACTTGAGTCTAAAGACTTGCTTGTTTTTGCATGTTGTAGACCTATTCAGCAGCTTTCGAACAACGTAGAGTTTGTCTACAATTTCCTAGTGTAAGGTACCTTTTGATCGACATATAGAGAGGCGGTGTTGCATGGCTCTGACAGGCCTTGCTATGGGATTTGCTGCACAAAACACAACTGGAGGGATTCAGTGACTACATCTTGCATTTTCTCCACAAGACTTGAGTCTAAAGACTTGCTTGTTTTTGCATGTTGTAGACCTATTCAGCAGCTTTCGAACAACGTAGAGTTTGTCTACAATTTCCTAGTGTAAGGTACCTTTTGATCGACATATAGAGAGGCGTGTTGCATGGCTCTGACAGGCCTTGCTATGGGATTTGCTGCACAAAACGCAACTGGAGGGATTCAGTGACTACATCTTGCATTTTCTCCACAAGACTTGAGTCTAAAGACTTGCTTGTTTTTGCATGTTGTAGACCTATTCAGCAGCTTTCGAACAACGTAGAGTTTGTCTACAATTTCCTAGTGTAAGGTACCTTTTGATCGACATATAGAGAGGCGATGTTGCATGGCTCTGACAGGCCTTGCTATGGGATTTACTGCACAAAACGCAACTGGAGGGATTCAGTGACTACATCTTGCATTTTCTCCACAAGACTTGAGTCTAAAGACTTGCTTGTTTTTGCATGTTGTAGACCTATTCAGCAGCTTTCGAACAACGTAGAGTTTGTCTACAATTTCCTAGTGTAAGGTACCTTTTGATCGACATATAGAGAGGCGGTGTTGCATGGCTCTGACAGGCCTTGCTATGGGATTTACTGCACAAAACGCAACTGGAGGGATTCAGTGACTACATCTTGCATTTTCTCCACAAGACTTGAGTCTAAAGACTTGCTTTTTTTGCATGTTGTAGACCTATTCAGCAGCTTTCGAACAACGTAGAGTTTGTCTACATTTCCTAGTGTAAGGTACCTTTTGATCGACATATAGAGAGGCGGTGTTGCATGGCTCTGACAGGCCTTGCTATGGGATTTACTGCACAAAACGCAACTGGAGGGATTCAGTGACTACATCTTGCATTTTCTCCACAAGACTTGAGTCTAAAGACTTGCTTGTTTTTGCATGTTGTAGACCTATTCAGCAGCTTTCGAACAACGTAGAGTTTGTCTACAATTTCCTAGTGTAAGGTACCTTTTGATCGACATATAGAGAGGCGGTGTTGCATGGCTCTGACAGGCCTTGCTATGGATTTGCTGCACAAAACACAACTGGAGGGATTCAGTGACTACATCTTGCATTTTCTCCACAAGACTTGAGTCTAAAGACTTGCTTGTTTTTGCATGTTGTAGACCTATTCAGCAGCTTTCGAACAACGTAGAGTTTGTCTACAATTTCCTAGTGTAAGGTACCTTTTGATCGACATATAGAGAGGCGGTGTTGCATGGCTCTGACAGGCCTTGCTATGGATTTACTGCACAAAACGCAACTGGAGGGATTCAGTGACTACATCTTGCATTTTCTCACAAGACTTGAGTCTAAAGACTTGCTTGTTTTTGCATGTTGTAGACCTATTCAGCAGCTTTCGAACAACGTAGAGTTTGTCTACAATTTCCTAGTTTAAGGTACCTTTTGATCGACATATAGAGAGGCGGTGTTGCATGGCTCTGACAGGCCTTGCTATGGGATTTACTGCACAAAACACAACTGGAGGGATTCAGTGACTACATCTTGCATTTTCTCCACAAGACTTGAGTCTAAAGACTTGCTTGTTTTTGCATGTTGTAGACCTATTCAGCAGCTTTCGAACAACGTAGAGTTTGTCTACAATTTCCTAGTGTAAGGTACCTTTTGATCGACATATAGAGAGGCGATGTTGCATGGCTCTGACAGGCCTTGCTATGGCATTTACTGCACAAAACGCAACTGGAGGGATTCAGTGACTACATCTTGCATTTCTCCACAAGACTTGAGTCTAAAGACTTGCTTGTTTTTGCATGTTGTAGACCTATTCAGCAGCTTTCGAACAACGTAGAGTTTGTCTACAATTCCTAGTGTAAGGTACCTTTTGATCGACATATAGAGAGGCGGTGTTGCATGGCTCTGACAGGCCTTGCTATGGATTTACTGCACAAAACGCAACTGGAGGGATTCAGTGACTACATCTTGCATTTTCTCCACAAGACTTGAGTCTAAAGACTTGCTTGTTTTTGCATGTTGTAGACCTATTCAGCAGCTTTCGAACAACGTAGAGTTTGTCTACAATTTCCTAGTGTAAGGTACCTTTTGATCGACATATAGAGAGGCGGTGTTGCATGGCTCTGACAGGCCTTGCTATGGGATTTGCTGCACAAAACGCAACTGGAGGGATTCAGTGACTACATCTTGCATTTTCTCCACAAGACTTGAGTCTAAAGACTTGCTTGTTTTGCATGTTGTAGACCTATTCAGCAGCTTTCGAACAACGTAGAGTTTGTCTACAATTCCTAGTGTAAGGTACCTTTTGATCGACATATAGAGAGGCGGTGTTGCATGGCTCTGACAGGCCTTGCTATGGGATTTACTGCACAAAACGCAACTGGAGGGATTCAGTGACTACATCTTGCATTTTCTCCACAAGACTTGAGTCTAAAGACTTGCTTGTTTTTGCATGTTGTAGACCTATTCAGCAGCTTTCGAACAACGTAGAGTTTGTCTACATTTCCTAGTTTAAGGTACCTTTTGATCGACATATAGAGAGGCGGTGTTGCATGGCTCTGACAGGCCTTGCTATGGGATTTGCTGCACAAAACACAACTGGAGGGATTCAGTGACTACATCTTGCATTTTCTCCACAAGACTTGAGTCTAAAGACTTGCTTGTTTTTGCATGTTGTAGACCTATTCAGCAGCTTTCGAACAACGTAGAGTTTGTCTACAATTTCCTAGTGTAAGGTACCTTTTGATCGACATATAGAGAGGCGATGTTGCATGGCTCTGACAGGCCTTGCTATGGGATTTACTGCACAAAACACAACTGGAGGGATTCAGTGACTACATCTTGCATTTTCTCCACAAGACTTGAGTCTAAAGACTTGCTTGTTTTGCATGTTGTAGACCTATTCAGCAGCTTTCGAACAACGTAGAGTTTGTCTACAATTTCCTAGTGTAAGGTACCTTTTGATCGACATATAGAGAGGCGGTGTTGCATGGCTCTGACAGGCCTTGCTATGGGATTTACTGCACAAAACGCAACTGGAGGGATTCAGTGACTACATCTTGCATTTTCTCCACAAGACTTGAGTCTAAAGACTTGCTTGTTTTTGCATGTTGTAGACCTATTCAGCAGCTTTCGAACAACGTAGAGTTTGTCTACAATTTCCTAGTGTAAGGTACCTTTGATCGACATATAGAGAGGCGGTGTTGCATGGCTCTGACAGGCCTTGCTATGGGATTTACTGCA
Organism: Patiria miniata; assembly: GCF_015706575.1. Lineage (NCBI taxonomy): Eukaryota > Metazoa > Echinodermata > Asteroidea > Valvatida > Asterinidae > Patiria > Patiria miniata. Next base: position 8,998,908 of record NW_024037071.1, read on the forward strand.
CAAAACACAACTGGAGGGATTCAGTGACTACATCTTGCATTTTCTCCACAAGACTTGAGTCTAAAGACTTGCTTGTTTTTGCATGTTGTAGACCTATTCAGCAGCTTTCGAACAACGTAGAGTTTGTCTACAATTTCCTAGTGTAAGGTACCTTTTGATCGACATATAGAGAGCGGTGTTGCATGGCTCTGACAGGCCTTGCTATGGGATTTACTGCACAAAACGCAACTGGAGGGATTCAGTGACTACATCTTGCATTTTCTCCACAAGACTTGAGTCTAAAGACTTGCTTGTTTTTGCATGTTGTAGACCTATTCAGCAGCTTTCGAACAACGTAGAGTTTGTCTACATTTCCTAGTTTAAGGTACCTTTTGATCGACATATAGAGAGGCGGTGTTGCATGGCTCTGACAGGCCTTGCTATGGATTTGCTGCACAAAACGCAACTGGAGGGATTCAGTGACTACATCTTGCATTTTCTCCACAAGACTTGAGTCTAAAGACTTGCTTGTTTTTGCATGTTGTAGACCTATTCAGCAGCTTTCGAACAACGTAGAGTTTGTCTACAATTTCCTAGTTTAAGGTACCTTTTGATCGACATATAGAGAGGCGGTGTTGCATGGCTCTGACAGGCCTTGCTATGGGATTTGCTGCACAAAACACAACTGGAGGGATTCAGTGACTACATCTTGCATTTTCTCCACAAGACTTGAGTCTAAAGACTTGCTTGTTTTTGCATGTTGTAGACCTATTCAGCAGCTTTCGAACAACGTAGAGTTTGTCTACAATTTCCTAGTTTAAGGTACCTTTTGATCGACATATAGAGAGGCGTGTTGCATGGCTCTGACAGGCCTTGCTATGGCATTTACTGCACAAAACGCAACTGGAGGGATTCAGTGACTACATCTTGCATTTTCTCCACAAGACTTGAGTCTAAAGACTTGCTTGTTTTTGCATGTTGTAGACCTATTCAGCAGCTTTCGAACAACGTAGAGTTTGTCTACAATTTCCTAGTGTAAGGTACCTTTTGATCGACATATAGAGAGGCGATGTTGCATGGCTCTGACAGGCCTTGCTATGGGATTTGCTGCACAAAACGCAACTGGAGGGATTCAGTGACTACATCTTGCATTTTCTCCACAAGACTTGAGTCTAAAGACTTGCTTGTTTTTGCATGTTGTAGACCTATTCAGCAGCTTTCGAACAACGTAGAGTTTGTCTACAATTTCCTAGTGTAAGGTACCTTTTGATCGACATATAGAGAGGCGATGTTGCATGGCTCTGACAGGCCTTGCTATGGGATTTACTGCACAAAACGCAACTGGAGGGATTCAGTGACTACATCTTGCATTTTCTCCACAAGACTTGAGTCTAAAGACTTGCTTGTTTTTGCATGTTGTAGACCTATTCAGCAGCTTTCGAACAACGTAGAGTTTGTCTACATTTTCCTAGTGTAAGGTACCTTTTGATCGACATATAGAGAGGCGGTGTTGCATGGCTCTGACAGGCCTTGCTATGGGATTTGCTGCACAAAACAAACTGGAGGGATTCAGTGACTACATCTTGCATTTTCTCCACAAGACTTGAGTCTAAAGACTTGCTTGTTTTTGCATGTTGTAGACCTATTCAGCAGCTTTCGAACAACGTAGAGTTTGTCTACAATTTCCTAGTGTAAGGTACCTTTTGATCGACATATAGAGAGGCGGTGTTGCATGGCTCTGACAGGCCTTGCTATGGATTTGCTGCACAAAACACAACTGGAGGGATTCAGTGACTACATCTTGCATTTTCTCCACAAGACTTGAGTCTAAAGACTTGCTTGTTTTTGCATGTTGTAGACCTATTCAGCAGCTTTCGAACAACGTAGAGTTTGTCTACATTTTCCTAGTTTAAGGTACCTTTTGATCGACATATAGAGAGGCGGGTTGCATGGCTCTGACAGGCCTTGCTATGGGATTTGCTGCACAAAACACAACTGGAGGGATTCAGTGACTACATCTTGCATTTTCTCCACAAGACTTGAGTCTAAAGACTTGCTTGTTTTTGCATGTTGTAGACCTATTCAGCAGCTTTCGAACAACGTAGAGTTTGTCTACAATTTCCTAGTGTAAGGTACCTTTTGATCGACATATAGAGAGGCGGTGTTGCATGGCTCTGACAGGCCTTGCTATGGGATTTACTGCACAAAACGCAACTGGAGGGATTCAGTGACTACATCTTGCATTTTCTCCACAAGACTTGAGTCTAAAGACTTGCTTTTTTTGCATGTTGTAGACCTATTCAGCAGCTTTCGAACAACGTAGAGTTTGTCTACATTTCCTAGTGTAAGGTACCTTTTGATCGACATATAGAGAGGCGGTGTTGCATGGCTCTGACAGGCCTTGCTATGGGATTTGCTGCACAAAACGCAACTGGAGGGATTCAGTGACTACATCTTGCATTTTCTCCACAAGACTTGAGTCTAAAGACTTGCTTTTTTTGCATGTTGTAGACCTATTCAGCAGCTTTCGAACAACGTAGAGTTTGTCTACAATTTCCTAGTGTAAGGTACCTTTTGATCGACATATAGAGAGGCGTGTTGCATGGCTCTGACAGGCCTTGCTATGGATTTACTGCACAAAACGCAACTGGAGGGATTCAGTGACTACATCTTGCATTTTCTCCACAAGACTTGAGTCTAAAGACTTGCTTGTTTTTGCATGTTGTAGACCTATTCAGCAGCTTTCGAACAACGTAGAGTTTGTCTACAATTTCCTAGTGTAAGGTACCTTTTGATCGACATATAGAGAGGCGATGTTGCATGGCTCTGACAGGCCTTGCTATGGCATTTACTGCACAAAACGCAACTGGAGGGATTCAGTGACTACATCTTGCATTTTCTCCACAAGACTTGAGTCTAAAGACTTGCTTGTTTTTGCATGTTGTAGACCTATTCAGCAGCTTTCGAACAACGTAGAGTTTGTCTACATTTTCCTAGTGTAAGGTACCTTTTGATCGACATATAGAGAGGCGGTGTTGCATGGCTCTGACAGGCCTTGCTATGGGATTTGCTGCACAAAAACACAACTGGAGGATTCAGTGACTACATCTTGCATTTTCTCCACAAGACTTGAGTCTAAAGACTTGCTTTTTTTGCATGTTGTAGACCTATTCAGCAGCTTTCGAACAACGTAGAGTTTGTCTACAATTTCCTAGTGTAAGGTACCTTTTGATCGACATATAGAGAGGCGGTGTTGCATGGCTCTGACAGGCCTTGCTATGGGATTTACTGCACAAAACGCAACTGGAGGGATTCAGTGACTACATCTTGCATTTTCTCCACAAGACTTGAGTCTAAAGACTTGCTTGTTTTTGCATGTTGTAGACCTATTCAGCAGCTTTCGAACAACGTAGAGTTTGTCTACATTTTCCTAGTGTAAGGTACCTTTTGATCGACATATAGAGGAGGCGGTGTTGCATGGCTCTGACAGGCCTTGCTATGGGATTTGCTGCACAAAACGCAACTGGAGGGATTCAGTGACTACATCTTGCATTTTCTCCACAAGACTTGAGTCTAAAGACTTGCTTGTTTTTGCATGTTGTAGACCTATTCAGCAGCTTTCGAACAACGTAGAGTTTGTCTACAATTTCCTAGTGTAAGGTACCTTTTGATCGACATATAGAGAGGCGGTGTTGCATGGCTCTGACAGGCCTTGCTATGGGATTTACTGCACAAAACGCAACTGGAGGATTCAGTGACTACATCTTGCATTTTCTCCACAAGACTTGAGTCTAAAGACTTGCTTGTTTTTGCATGTTGTAGACCTATTCAGCAGCTTTCGAACAACGTAGAGTTTGTCTACATTTTCCTAGTTAAGGTACCTTTTGATCGACATATAGAGAGGCGGTGTTGCATGGCTCTGACAGGCCTTGCTATGGATTTGCTGCACAAAACGCAACTGGAGGGATTCAGTGACTACATCTTGCATTTTCTCCACAAGACTTGAGTCTAAAGACTTGCTTGTTTTTGCATGTTGTAGACCTATTCAGCAGCTTTCGAACAACGTAGAGTTTGTCTACAATTTCCTAGTGTAAGGTACCTTTTGATCGACATATAGAGAGGCGGTGTTGCATGGCTCTGACAGGCCTTGCTATGGGATTTGACTGCACAAAACACAACTGGAGGGATTCAGTGACTACATCTTGCATTTTCTCCACAAGACTTGAGTCTAAAGACTTGCTTGTTTTTGCATGTTGTAGACCTATTCAGCAGCTTTCGAACAACGTAGAGTTTGTCTACAATTTCCTAGTGTAAGGTACCTTTTGATCGACATATAGAGAGGCGGTGTTGCATGGCTCTGACAGGCCTTGCTATGGGATTTACTGCACAAAACACAACTGGAGGGATTCAGTGACTACATCTTGCATTTTCTCCACAAGACTTGAGTCTAAAGACTTGCTTGTTTTGCATGTTGTAGACCTATTCAGCAGCTTTCGAACAACGTAGAGTTTGTCTACAATTTCCTAGTGTAAGGTACCTTTTGATCGACATATAGAGAGGCGGTGTTGCATGGCTCTGACAGGCCTTGCTGGGGATTTACTGCACAAAACGCAACTGGAGGGATTCAGTGACTACATCTTGCATTTTCTCACAAGA
>NW_024037071.1:9004042-9059988 GCF_015706575.1 Patiria miniata
CAGTGACTACATCTTGCATTTTCTCCACAAGACTTGAGTCTAAAGACTTGCTTGTTTTTGCATGTTGTAGACCTATTCAGCAGCTTTCGAACAACGTAGAGTTTGTCTAAATTTCTTAGTGTAAGGTACCTTTTGATCGACATATAGAGAGGCGGTGTTGCATGGCTCTGACAGGCCTTGCTGGGGATTTACTGCACAAACACAACTGGAGGGATTCAGTGACTACATCTTGCATTTTCTCCACAAGACTTGAGTCTAAAGACTTGCTTGTTTTTGCATGTTGTAGACCTATTCAGCAGCTTTCGAACAACGTAGAGTTTGTCTACATTTTCCTAGTTAAGGTACCTTTTGATCGACATATAGAGAGGCGGTGTTGCATGGCTCTGACAGGCCTTGCTATGGGATTTGCTGCACAAAACACAACTGGAGGGATTCAGTGACTACATCTTGCATTTTCTCCACAAGACTTGAGTCTAAAGACTTGCTTGTTTTTGCATGTTGTAGACCTATTCAGCAGCTTTCGAACAACGTAGAGTTTGTCTACAATTTCTATAGTGAAAGGTACCTTTTGATCGACATATAGAGAGGCGGTGTTGCATGGCTCTGACAGCCTTGCTATGGGATTTACTGCACAAAACGCAACTGGAAGGATTCAGTGACTACATCTTGCATTTTCTCCACAAGACTTGAGTCTAAAGACTTGCTTGTTTTTGCATGTTGTAGACCTATTCAGCAGCTTTCGAACAACGTAGAGTTTGTCTACATTTTCCTAGTTTAAGGTACCTTTTGATCGACATATAGAGAGGCGGTGTTGCATGGCTCTGACAGGCCTTGCTATGGGATTTGCTGCACAAAACGCAACTGAGGATTCAGTGACTACATCTTGCATTTTCTCCACAAGACTTGAGTCTAAAGACTTGCTTTTTTTTGCATGTTGTAGACCTATTCAGCAGCTTTCGAACAACGTAGAGTTTGTCTAAATTTCCTAGTGTAAGGTACCTTTTGATCGACATATAGAGAGGCGGTGTTGCATGGCTCTGACAGGCCTTGCTATGGATTTGCTGCACAAAAACAACTGGAGGGATTCAGTGACTACATCTTGCATTTTCTCCACAAGACTTGAGTCTAAAGACTTGCTTGTTTTTGCATGTTGTAGACCTATTCAGCAGCTTTCGAACAACGTAGAGTTTGTCTACATTTTCCTAGTGTAAGGTACCTTTTGATCGACATATAGAGAGGCGGTGTTGCATGGCTCTGACAGGCCTTGCTATGGGATTTACTGCACAAAACGCAACTGGAGGGATTCAGTGACTACATCTTGAATTTTCTCCACAAGACTTGAGTCTAAAGACTTGCTTGTTTTTGCATGTTGTAGACCTATTCAGCAGCTTTCGAACAACGTAGAGTTTGTCTACATTTCCCTAGTGTAAGGTACCTTTTGATCGACATATAGAGAGGCGGTGTTGCATGGCTCTGACAGGCCTTGCTATGGGATTTGCTTGCTGCACAAAACACAACTGGAGGGATTCAGTGACTACATCTTGCATTTTCCCAAGACTTGAGTCTAAAGACTTGCTTGTTTTTGCATGTTGTAGACCTATTCAGCAGCTTTCGAACAACGTAGAGTTTGTCTACAATTTCCTAGTGTAAGGTACCTTTTGATCGACATATAGAGAGGCGTGTTTGCATGGCTCTGACAGGCCTTGCTATGGGATTTGCTGCACAAAACACAACTGGAGGGATTCAGTGACTACATCTTGCATTTTCTCCACAAGACTTGAGTCTAAAGACTTGCTTGTTTTTGCATGTTGTAGACCTATTCAGCAGCTTTCGAACAACGTAGAGTTTGTCTACATTTTCCTAGTGTAAGGTACCTTTTGATCGACATATAGAGAGGCGATGTGCATGGCTTCTGACAGGCCTTGCTGGAGGATTTACTGCACAAACACAACTGGAGGGATTCAGTGACTACATCTTGCATTTTCTCACACAAGACTTGAGTCTAAAGACTTGCTTGTTTTTGCATGTTGTAGACCTATTCAGCAGCTTTCGAACAACACATTTGTTTGTCTACATTTTCCTAGTTTAGGTACCTTTTGATCGACATATAGAGAGGCGTGTTGCATGGCTCTGACAGGCCTTGCTATGGGATTTACTGCACAAAACGCAACTGGAGGATTCAGTGACTACATCTTGCATTTTCTCCACAAGACTTGAGTCTAAAGACTTGCTTGTTTTTGCATGTTGTAGACCTATTCAGCAGCTTTCGAACAACGTAGAGTTTGTCTACATTTTCCTAGTTTAAGGTACCTTTTGATCGACATATAGAGAGGCGGTGTTGCATGGCTCTGACAGGCCTTGCTATGGGATTTGCTGCACAAAACACAACTGGAGGGATTCAGTGACTACATCTTGCATTTTCTCCACAAGACTTGAGTCTAAAAGACTTGCTTGTTTTTGCATGTTGTAGACCTATTCAGCAGCTTTCGAACAACGTAGAGTTTGTCTACAATTTCCTAGTGTAAGGTACCTTTTGATCGACATATAGAGAGGCGGTGTTGCATGGCTCTGACAGGCCTTGCTGGAGGATTTGCTGCACAAAACGCAACTGGAGGGATTCGGGACTACATCTTGCATTTTCTCCACAAGACTTGAGTCTAAAGACTTGCTTGTTTTTGCATGTTGTAGACCTATTCCAGCTTTTCGAACAACGTAGAGTTTGTCTACATTTTCCTAGTTTAAGGTACCTTTTGATCGACATATAGAGAGGCGGTGTTGCATGGCTCTGACAGGCCTTGCTATGGGATTTGCTGCACAAAACGCAACTGGAGGGATTCAGTGACTACATCTTGCATTTTCTCCAAAGACTTGAGTCTAAAGACTTGCTTGTTTTTGCATGTTGTAGACCTATTCAGCAGCTTTCGAACAACGTAGAGTTTGTCTACAATTTCCTAGTGTAAGGTACCTTTTGATCGACATATAGAGAGGCGGTGTTGCATGGCTCTGACAGGCCTTGCTATGGGATTTGCTGCACAAAACACAACTGGAGGGATTCAGTGACTACATCTTGCATTTCTCCACAAGACTTGAGTCTAAAGACTTGCTTGTTTTTTGCATGTTGTAGACCTATTCAGCAGCTTTCGAACAACGTAGAGTTTGTCTACAATTTCCTAGTGTAAGGTACCTTTTGATCGACATATAGAGAGGCGATGTTGCATGGCTCTGACAGGCCTTGCTATGGATTTGCTGCACAAAAACAACTGGAGAGGATTCAGTGACTACATCTTGCATTTTCTCCACAAGACTTGAGTCTAAAGACTTGCTTGTTTTTTGCATGTTGTAGACCTATTCAGCAGCTTTCGAACAACGTAGAGTTTGTCTACATTTTCTAGTGTAAGGTACCTTTTGATCGACATATAGAGAGGCGGTGTTGCATGGCTCTGACAGGCCTTGCTGGAGGATTTGCTGCACAAAACACAACTGAAGGATTCAGTGACTACATCTTGCATTTCTCCACAAGACTTGAGTCTAAAGACTTGCTTGTTTTTGCATGTTGTAGACCTATTCAGCAGCTTTCGAACAACGTAGAGTTTGTCTACATTTCCTAGTTTAAGGTACCTTTTGATCGACATATAGAGAGGCGGTGTTGCATGGCTCTGACAGGCCTTGCTATGGGATTTGCTGCACAAAACACAACTGGAGGGATTCAGTGACTACATCTTGCATTTTCTCCACAAGACTTGAGTCTAAAGACTTGCTTGTTTTTGCATGTTGTAGACCTATTCAGCAGCTTTCGAACAACGTAGAGTTTGTCTACAATTTTCCTAGTGTAAGGTACCTTTTTGATCGACATATAGAGAGGCGGTGTTGCATGGCTCTGACAGGCCTTGCTGGGGATTTGCTGCAAAACGCCAACTGAAGGATTCAGTGACTACATCTTGCATTTTCTCCACAAGACTTGAGTCTAAAGACTTGCTTGTTTTTGCATGTTGTAGACCTATTCAGCAGCTTTCGAACAACGTAGAGTTTGTCTACAATTTCCTAGTTTAAGGTACCTTTTGATCGACATATAGCGGAGGGGCGTGTTGCATGGCTCTGACAGGCCTTGCTATGGGATTTGCTGCACAAAACGCAACTGGAGGGATTCAGTGACTACATCTTGCATTTTCTCCACAAGACTTGAGTCTAAAGACTTGCTTGTTTTTGCATGTTGTAGACCTATTCAGCAGCTTTCGAACAACGTAGAGTTTTGTCTACAATTTCCTAGTGTAAGGTACCTTTTGATCGACATATAGAGAGGCGGTGTTGCATGGCTCTGACAGGCCTTCCTATGGGATTTGCTGCACAAAACGCACTGGAGGGATTCATTGACTACATCTTGCATTTTCTCCACAAGACTTGAGTCTAAAGACTTGCTTGTTTTTGCATGTTGTAGACCTATTCAGCAGCTTTCGAACAACGTAGAGTTTGTCTACATTTTCCTAGTGTAAGGTACCTTTTGATCGACATATAGAGAGGCGATGTTGCATGGCTCTGACAGGCCTTGCTATGGGATTTACTGCACAAAACACAACTGGAGGGATTCAGTGACTACATCTTGCATTTTCTCAACAAGACTTGAGTCTAAAGACTTGCTTGTTTTTGCATGTTGTAGACCTATTCAGCAGCTTTCGAACAACGTAGAGTTTGTCTACATTTTCCTAGTGTAAGGTACCTTTTGATCGACATATAGAGAGGCGGTGTTGCATGGCTCTGACAGGCCTTGCTGGAGGGATTTACTGCACAAAACGCAACTGGAGGGATTCAGTGACTACATCTTGCATTTTCTCCACAAGACTTGAGTCTAAAGACTTGCTTGTTTTTGCATGTTGTAGACCTATTCAGCAGCTTTCGAACAACGTAGAGTTTGTCTACATTTTCCTAGTTTAAGGTACCTTTTGATCGACATATAGAGAGGCGGTGTTTGCATGGCTCTGACAGGCCTTGCTATGGGATTTGCTGCACAAAACACAACTGGAGGGATTCAGTGACTACATCTTGCATTTTCTCCACAAGACTTGAGTCTAAAGACTTGCTTGTTTTTGCATGTTGTAGACCTATTCAGCAGCTTTCGAACAACGTAGAGTTTGTCTACATTTCCTAGTTGTAAGGTACCTTTTGATCGACATATAGAGAGGCGGTGTTGCATGGCTCTGACAGGCCTTGCTATGGGATTTGCTGCACAAACGCAACTGGAGGGATTCATGTGACTACATCTTGCATTTTCTCCACAAGACTTGAGTCTAAAGACTTGCTTGTTTTTGCATGTTGTAGACCTATTCAGCAGCTTTCGAACAACGTAGAGTTTGTCTAAATTTCCTAGTGTAAGGTACCTTTTGATCGACATATAGAGAGGCGGTGTTGCATGGCTCTGACAGGCCTTGCTATGGGATTTGCTGCACAAAACACAACTGGAGGGATTCAGTGACTACATCTTGCATTTTCTCCACAAGACTTGAGTCTAAAGACTTGCTTGTTTTTGCATGTTGTAGACCTATTCAGCAGCTTTCGAACAACGTAGAGTTTGTCTACAATTTCCTAGTGTAAGGTACCTTTTGATCGACATATAGAGAGGCGGTGTTGCATGGCTTGACAGGCCTTGCTGGGATTTACTGCACAAAAAACGCAACTGGAGGGATTCAGTGACTACATCTTGCATTTTCTCCACAAGACTTGAGTCTAAAGACCTTCTTTTTTGCATGTTTGTAGACCTATTCAGCAGCTTTCGAACAACGTAGAGTTTGTCTACATTTTCCTAGTTTAAGGTACCTTTTGATCGACATATAGAGAGGCGGTGTTGCATGGCTCTGACAGGCCTTGCTATGGATTTTGCTGCACAAAACACAACTGGAGGATTCAGTGACTACATCTTGCATTTTCTCCACAAGACTTGAGTCTAAAGACTTGCTTGTTTTTGCATGTTGTAGACCTATTCAGCAGCTTTCGAACAACGTAGAGTTTGTCTACAATTTCCTAGTGAAAGTACCTTTTGATCGACATATAGAGAGGCGGTGTTGCATGGCTCTGACAGGCCTTGCTGGGGATTTGCTGCACAAAACGCAACTGGAGGGATTCAGTGACTACATCTTGCATTTTCTCCACAAGACTTGAGTCTAAAGACTTGCTTGTTTTTTGCATGTTGTAGACCTATTCAGCAGCTTTCGAACAACGTAGAGTTTGTCTAAATTTCCTAGTGTAAGGTACCTTTTGATCGACATATAGAGAGGCGGTGTTGCATGGCTCTGACAGGCCTTGCTGGGGATTTGCTGCACAAAACACAACTGGAGGATTCAGTGACTACATCTTGCATTTTCTCCACAAGACTTGAGTCTAAAGACTTGCTTGTTTTTGCATGTTGTAGACCTATTCAGCAGCTTTCGAACCGTAGAGTTTGTCTACATTTTCCTAGTTAAGGTACCTTTTGATCGACATATAGAGAGGCGGTGTTGCATGGCTCTGACAGGCCTTGCTATGGGATTTGCTGCACAAAACGCAACTGGAGGGATTCAGTGACTACATCTTGCATTTTCTCCACAAGACTTGAGTCTAAAGACTTGCTTGTTTTTGCATGTTGTAGACCTATTCAGCAGCTTTCGAACAACGTAGAGTTTGTCTACATTTCCTAGTTTAAGGTACCTTTTGATCGACATATAGAGAGGCGGTGTTGCATGGCTCTGACAGGCCTTGCTATGGGATTTGCTGCACAAAACACAACTGGAGGGATTCAGTGACTACATCTTGCATTTCTCCACAAGACTTGAGTCTAAAGACTTGCTTGTTTTTGCATGTTGTAGACCTATTCAGCAGCTTTTCGAACAACGTAGAGTTTGTCTACAATTTCCTAGTGTAAGGTACCTTTTGATCGACATATAGAGAGGCGGTGTTGCATGGCTCTGACAGGCCTTGCTATGGGATTTGCTGCACAAAACACAACTGGAGGGATTCAGTGACTACATCTTGCATTTTCTCCACAAGACTTGAGTCTAAAGACTTGCTTGTTTTTGCATGTTGTAGACCTATTCAGCAGCTTTCGAACAACGTAGAGTTGTCTAACCTAAATTTCCTAGTTGTAAGGTGTACCTTTTGATCGACATATAGAGAGGCGGTGTTGCATGGCTCTGACAGGCCTTGCTATGGGATTTACTGCACAAAACGCAACTGGAGGGATTCAGTGACTACATCTTGCATTTTCTCCACAAGACTTGAGTCTAAAGACTTGCTTGTTTTTGCATGTTGTAGACCTATTCAGCAGCTTTCGAACAACGTAGAGTTTGTCTACTTTTCCTAGTGTAAGGTACCTTTTGATCGACATATAGAGAGGCGGTGTTGCATGGCTCTGACAGGCCTTGCTATGGGATTTGCTGCACAAACACAACTGGAGGGATTCAGTGACTACATCTTGCATTTTCTCCACAAGACTTGAGTCTAAAGACTTGCTTGTTTTTGCATGTTGTAGACCTATTCAGCAGCTTTCGAACAACGTAGAGTTTGTCTACATTTTCCTAGTGTAAGGTACCTTTTGATCGACATATAGAGAGGCGGTGTTGCATGGCTCTGACAGGCCTTGCTATGGGATTTACTGCACAAAACGCAACTGGAGGGATTCAGTGACTACATCTTAAATTTTCTCCACAAGACTTGAGTCTAAAGACTTGCTTGTTTTTGCATGTTGTAGACCTATTCAGCAGCTTTCGAACAACGTAGAGTTTGTCTACATTTTCCTAGTGTAAGGTACCTTTTGATCGACATATAGAGGCGGTGTTGCATGGCTCTGACAGGCCTTCTCTTGGATTTGCTGCACAAAACGCAACTGGAGGGATTCAGTGACTACATCTCTTGCATTTTCTCCACAAGACTTGAGTCTAAAGACTTGCTTGTTTTTGCATGTTGTAGACCTATTCAGCAGCTTTCGAACAACGTAGAGTTTGTCTACAATTTCCTAGTGTAAGGTACCTTTTGATCGACATATAGAGAGGCGGTGTTGCATGGCTCTGACAGGCCTTGCTGGAGGATTTGCTGCAACAAACACAACTGGAGGGATTCAGTGACTACATCTTGCATTTTCTCCACAAGACTTGAGTCTAAAGACTTGCTTGTTTTTGTGCATGTTGTAGACCTATTCAGCAGCTTTCGAACAACGTAGAGTTTGTCTACATTTTCCTAGTGTAAGGTACCTTTTGATCGACATATAGAGAGGCGGTGTTGCATGGCTCTGACAGGCCTTGCTATGGGATTTGCTGCACAAAACACAACTGGAGGGATTCAGTGACTACATCTTGCATTTTCTCCACAAGACTTGAGTCTAAAGACTTGCTTTTTTGCATGTTGTAGACCTATTCAGCAGCTTTCGAACAACGTAGAGTTTGTCTACAATTTTCCTAGTGTAAGGTACCTTTTGATCGACATATAGAGAGGCGGTGTTGCATGGCTCTGACAGGCCTTGCTGGAGGATTTACTGCAAAAAACGCAACTGGAAGGATTCGTGACTACATCTTGATTTTCTCCACAAGACTTGAGTCTAAAGACTTGCTTTTTTTGCATGTTGTAGACCTATTCAGCAGCTTTCGAACAACGTAGAGTTTGTCTACATTTTCCTAGTTTAAGGTACCTTTTGATCGACATATAGAGAGGCGGTGTTGCATGGCTCTGACAGGCCTTGCTATGGGATTTGCTGCACAAAACGCAACTGGAGGGATTCAGTGACTACATCTTGCATTTCTCCACAAGACTTGAGTCTAAAGACTTGCTTGTTTTTGCATGTTGTAGACCTATTCAGCAGCTTTCGAACAACGTAGAGTTTGTCTACAATTTCCTAGTGTAAGGTACCTTTTGATCGACATATAGAGAGGCGGTGTTGCATGGCTCTGACAGGCCTTGCTATGGGATTTACTGCACAAAACGCAACTGGAGGGATTCAGTGACTACATCTTGCATTTTCTCCACAAGACTTGAGTCTAAAGACTTGCTTGTTTTTGCATGTTGTAGACCTATTCAGCAGCTTTCGAACAACGTAGAGTTTGTCTACATTTCCTAGTTTAAGGTACCTTTTGATCGACATATAGAGAGGCGGTGTTGCATGGCTCTGACAGGCCTTGCTATGGGATTTGCTGCACAAAACACAACTGGAGGGATTCAGTGACTACATCTTGCATTTTCTTCACAAGACTTGAGTCTAAAGACTTGCTTGTTTTTGCATGTTGTAGACCTATTCAGCAGCTTTCGAACAACGTAGAGTTTGTCTACAATTTCCTAGTGTAAGGTACCTTTTGATCGACATATAGAGAGGCGGTGTTGCATGGCTCTGACAGGCCTTGCTATGGGATTTACTGCACAAAACGCAACTGGAGGGATTCAGTGACTACATCTTGCATTTTCTCACAAGACTTGAGTCTAAAGACTTGCTTGTTTTTGCATGTTGTAGACCTATTCAGCAGCTTTCGAACAACGTAGAGTTTGTCTACATTTTCCTAGTGTAAGGTACCTTTTGATCGACATATAGAGAGGCGGTGTTGCATGGCTCTGACAGGCCTTGCTATGGATTTGCTGCACAAAACACAACTGGAGGGATTCAGTGACTACATCTTGCATTTTCTCCACAAGACTTGAGTCTAAAGACTTGCTTGTTTTTGCATGTTGTAGACCTATTCAGCAGCTTTCGAACAACGTAGAGTTTGTCTACATTTTCCTAGTTTAAGGTACCTTTTGATCGACATATAGAGAGGCGGTGTTGCATGGCTCTGACAGGCCTTGCTATGGGATTTACTGCACAAAACGCAACTGGAGGGATTCAGTGACTACATCTTGCATTTTCTCCAACAAGACTTGAGTCTAAAGACTTGCTTGTTTTTGCATGTTGTAGACCTATTCAGCAGCTTTCGAACAACGTAGAGTTTGTCTAAATTTCCTAGTGTAAGGTACCTTTTGATCGACATATAGAGAGGCGGTGTTGCATGGCTCTGACAGGCCTTGCTAGGATTTACTGCACAAAACGCAACTGGAAGGATTCGTGACTACATCTTGCATTTTCTCCACAAGACCTGAGTCTAAAGACTTGCTTGTTTTTGCATGTTGTAGACCTATTCAGCAGCTTTCGAACAACGTAGAGTTTGTCTACAATTTCCTAGTGTAAGGTACCTTTTGATCGACATATAGAGAGGCGGTGTTGCATGGCTCTGACAGGCCTTGCTATGGGATTTGCTGCACAAAACACAACTGGAGGGATTCAGTGACTACATCTTGCATTTTTTCCAAAGACTTGAGTCTAAAGACTTGCTTGTTTTTGCATGTTGTAGACCTATTCAGCAGCTTTCGAACAACGTAGAGTTTGTCTACATTTTCCTAGTGTAAGGTACCTTTTGATCGACATATAGAGAGGCGGTGTTGCATGGCTCTGACAGGCCTTGCTATGGGATTTGCTGCACAAAACACAACTGGAGGGATTCAGTGACTACATCTTGCATTTTCTCCACAAGACTTGAGTTTAAAGACTTGCTTGTTTTTGCATGTTGTAGACCTATTCAGCAGCTTTCGAACAACGTAGAGTTTGTCTACAATTTCCTAGTGTAAGGTACCTTTTGATCGACATATAGAGAGGCGGTGTTGCATGGCTCTGACAGGCCTTGCTATGGGATTTGCTGCACAAAACACAACTGGAGGGATTCAGTGACTACATCTTGCATTTTCTCCACAAGACTTGAGTCTAAAGACTTGCTTGTTTTTGCATGTTGTAGACCTATTCAGCAGCTTTCGAACAACGTAGAGTTTGTCTACATTTTCCTAGTGTAAGGTACCTTTTGATCGACATATAGAGAGGCGGTGTTGCATGGCTCTGACAGGCCTTGCTGGAGGATTTACTGCACAAAACGCAACTGGAAGGATTCAGTGACTACATCTTGCATTTTCTCCACAAGACTTGAGTCTAAAGACCTTTTCTTTTTGCATGTTGTAGACCTATTCAGCAGCTTTCGAACAACGTAGAGTTTGTCTACATTTTCCTAGTGTAAGGTACCTTTTGATCGACATATAGAGAGGCGGTGTTGCATGGCTCTGACAGGCCTTCTATGGGATTTGCTGCACAAAACGCAACTGGAGGGATTCAGTGACTACATCTTGCATTTTCTCCACAAGACTTGAGTCTAAAGACTTGCTTGTTTTTGCATGTTGTAGACCTATTCAGCAGCTTTCGAACAACGTAGAGTTTGTCTACAATTTCCTAGTGTAAGGTACCTTTTGATCGACATATAGAGAGGCGGTGTTGCATGGCTCTGACAGGCCTTGCTATGGGATTTGCTGCACAAAAACAACTGGAGGGATTCAGTGACTACATCTTGCATTTTCTCCACAAGACTTGAGTCTAAAGACTTGCTTGTTTTTGCATGTTGTAGACCTATTCAGCAGCTTTCGAACAACGTAGAGTTTGTCTACATTTTCCTAGTGTAAGGTACCTTTTGATCGACATATAGAGAGGCGGTGTTGCATGGCTCTGACAGGCCTTGCTATGGGATTTGCTGCACAAAACACAACTGGAGGGATTCAGTGACTACATCTTGCATTTTCTCCACAAGACTTGAGTCTAAAGACTTGCTTTTTTTGCATGTTGTAGACCTATTCAGCAGCTTTCGAACAACGTAGAGTTTGTCTACATTTTCCTAGTGTAAGGTACCTTTTGATCGACATATAGAGAGGCGGTGTTGCATGGCTCTGACAGGCCTTGCTGGGGATTTACTGCACAAAACGCAACTGGAGGGATTCAGTGACTACATCTTGCATTTTCTCCACAAGACTTGAGTCTAAAGACTTGCTTGTTTTTGCATGTTGTAGACCTATTCAGCAGCTTTCGAACAACGTAGAGTTTGTCTACATTTTCCTAGTTTAAGGTACCTTTTGATCGACATATAGGAGGCGGTGTTGCATGGCTCTGACAGGCCTTGCTATGGGATTTGCTGCACAAAACACAACTGGAGGGATTCAGTGACTACATCTTGCATTTTCTCCACAAGACTTGAGTCTAAAGACTTGCTTGTTTTTGCATGTTGTAGACCTATTCAGCAGCTTTCGAACAACGTAGAGTTTGTCTACAATTTCCTAGTGTAAGGTACCTTTTGATCGACATATAGAGAGGCGGTGTTGCATGGCTCTGACAGGCCTTGCTATGGGATTTGCTGCACAAAACACAACTGGAGGGATTCAGTGACTACATCTTGCATTTTCTCAACAAGACTTGAGTCTAAAGACTTGCTTGTTTTTGCATGTTGTAGACCTATTCAGCAGCTTTCGAACAACGTAGAGTTTGTCTACATTTCCTAGTTTAAGGTACCTTTTGATCGACATATAGAGAGGCGGTGTTGCATGGCTCTGACAGGCCTTGCTATGGGATTTGCTGCACAAAACACAACTGGAGGGATTCAGTGACTACATCTTGCATTTTCTCCACAAGACTTGAGTCTAAAGACTTGCTTGTTTTTGCATGTTGTAGACCTATTCAGCAGCTTTCGAACAACGTAGAGTTTGTCTACAATTTCCTAGTGTAAGGTACCTTTTGATCGACATATAGAGAGGCGGTGTTGCATGGCTCTGACAGGCCTTGCTATGGGATTTACTGCACAAAACGCAACTGGAGGGATTCAGTGACTACATCTTGCATTTTCTCCACAAGACTTGAGTCTAAAGACTTGCTTGTTTTTGCATGTTGTAGACCTATTCAGCAGCTTTCGAACAACGTAGAGTTTGTCTACATTTTCCTAGTGTAAGGTACCTTTTGATCGACATATAGAGAGGCGGTGTTGCATGGCTCTGACAGGCCTTGCTATGGATTTGCTGCACAAAACACAACTGGAGGGATTCAGTGACTACATCTTGCATTTTCTCCACAAGACTTGAGTCTAAAGACTTGCTTGTTTTTGCATGTTGTAGACCTATTCAGCAGCTTTCGAACAACGTAGAGTTTGTCTACATTTTCCTAGTGTAAGGTACCTTTTGATCGACATATAGAGAGGCGGTGTTGCATGGCTCTGACAGGCCTTGCTATGGGATTTACTGCACAAAACGCAACTGGAGGGATTCAGTGACTACATCTTGCATTTTTCTCACAAGACTTGAGTCTAAAGACTTGCTTGTTTTTGCATGTTGTAGACCTATTCAGCAGCTTTCGAACAACGTAGAGTTTGTCTAAATTTCCTAGTGTAAGGTACCTTTTGATCGACATATAGAGAGGCGGTGTTGCATGGCTCTGACAGGCCTTGCTATGGGATTTGCTGCACAAAACGCAACTGGAGGATTCAGTGACTACATCTTGCATTTTCTCCACAAGACTTGAGTCTAAAGACTTGCTTGTTTTTGCATGTTGTAGACCTATTCAGCAGCTTTCGAACAACGTAGAGTTTGTCTACAATTTCCTAGTGTAAGGTACCTTTTGATCGACATATAGAGAGGCGGTGTTGCATGGCTCTGACAGGCCTTGCTATGGGATTTGCTGCACAAAACACAACTGGAGGGATTCAGTGACTACATCTTGCATTTTCTCCACAAGACTTGAGTCTAAAGACTTGCTTGTTTTTGCATGTTGTAGACCTATTCAGCAGCTTTCGAACAACGTAGAGTTTGTCTACATTTTCCTAGTGTAAGGTACCTTTTGATCGACATATAGAGAGGCGGTGTTGCATGGCTCTGACAGGCCTTGCTATGGGATTTGCTGCACAAAACACAACTGGAGGGATTCAGTGACTACATCTTGCATTTTCTCACAAGACTTGAGTCTAAAGACTTGCTTGTTTTTGCATGTTGTAGACCTATTCAGCAGCTTTCGAACAACGTAGAGTTTGTCTACAATTTCCTAGTGTAAGGTACCTTTTGATCGACATATAGAGAGGCGGTGTTGCATGGCTCTGACAGGCCTTGCTATGGGATTTGCTGCACAAAACACAACTGGAGGGATTCAGTGACTACATCTTGCATTTTCTCCACAAGACTTGAGTCTAAAGACTTGCTTGTTTTTGCATGTTGTAGACCTATTCAGCAGCTTTCGAACAACGTAGAGTTTGTCTACAATTTCCTAGTGTAAGGTACCTTTTGATCGACATAGAGAGGCGGTGTTGCATGGCTCTGACAGGCCTTGCTGGAGGATTTACTGCACAAAACGCAACTGGAGGGATTCAGTGACTACATCTTGCATTTTCTCCACAAGACTTGAGTCTAAAGACTTGCTTGTTTTTGCATGTTGTAGACCTATTCAGCAGCTTTCGAACAACGTAGAGTTTGTCTACATTTCCTAGTGTAAGGTACCTTTTGATCGACATATAGAGAGGCGGTGTTGCATGGCTCTGACAGGCCTTGCTATGGGATTTGCTGCACAAAACACAACTGGAGGGATTCAGTGACTACATCTTGCATTTTCTCCACAAGACTTGAGTCTAAAGACTTGCTTGTTTTTGCATGTTGTAGACCTATTCAGCAGCTTTCGAACAACGTAGAGTTTGTCTACATTTTCCTAGTGTAAGGTACCTTTTGATCGACATATAGAGAGGCGGTGTTGCATGGCTCTGACAGGCCTTGCTATGGGATTTGCTGCACAAAACACAACTGGAGGGATTCAGTGACTACATCTTGCATTTTCTCCACAAGACTTGAGTCTAAAGACTTGCTTGTTTTTGCATGTTGTAGACCTATTCAGCAGCTTTCGAACAACGTAGAGTTTGTCTACAATTTCCTAGTGTAAGGTACCTTTTGATCGACATATAGAGAGGCGGTGTTGCATGGCTCTGACAGGCCTTGCTATGGGATTTACTGCACAAAACGCAACTGGAGGGATTCAGTGACTACATCTTGCATTTTCTCCACAAGACTTGAGTCTAAAGACTTGCTTGTTTTTGCATGTTGTAGACCTATTCAGCAGCTTTCGAACAACGTAGAGTTTGTCTACAATTTCCTAGTGTAAGGTACCTTTTGATCGACATATAGAGAGGCGGTGTTGCATGGCTCTGACAGGCCTTGCTATGGGATTTGCTGCACAAAACGCAACTGGAGGGATTCAGTGACTACATCTTGCATTTTCTCCACAAGACTTGAGTCTAAAGACTTGCTTGTTTTTGCATGTTGTAGACCTATTCAGCAGCTTTCGAACAACGTAGAGTTTGTCTACAATTTCCTAGTGTAAGGTACCTTTTGATCGACATATAGAGAGGCGGTGTTGCATGGCTCTGACAGGCCTTGCTATGGGATTTACTGCACAAAACACAACTGGAGGGATTCAGTGACTACATCTTGCATTTTCTCCACAAGACTTGAGTCTAAAGACTTGCTTGTTTTTGCATGTTGTAGACCTATTCAGCAGCTTTCGAACAACGTAGAGTTTGTCTACAATTTCCTAGTGTAAGGTACCTTTTGATCGACATATAGAGAGGCGGTGTTGCATGGCTCTGACAGGCCTTGCTATGGGATTTGCTGCACAAAACGCAACTGGAGGGATTCAGTGACTACATCTTGCATTTTCTCCACAAGACTTGAGTCTAAAGACTTGCTTGTTTTTGCATGTTGTAGACCTATTCAGCAGCTTTCGAACAACGTAGAGTTTGTCTACAATTTCCTAGTGTAAGGTACCTTTTGATCGACATATAGAGAGGCGGTGTTGCATGGCTCTGACAGGCCTTGCTATGGATTTGCTGCACAAAACACAACTGGAGGGATTCAGTGACTACATCTTGCATTTTCTCCACAAGACTTGAGTCTAAAGACTTGCTTGTTTTTGCATGTTGTAGACCTATTCAGCAGCTTTCGAACAACGTAGAGTTTGTCTACATTTCCTAGTGTAAGGTACCTTTTGATCGACATATAGAGAGGCGGTGTTGCATGGCTCTGACAGGCCTTGCTATGGGATTTGCTGCACAAAACACAACTGGAGGGATTCAGTGACTACATCTTGCATTTTCTCCACAAGACTTGAGTCTAAAGACTTGCTTGTTTTTGCATGTTGTAGACCTATTCAGCAGCTTTCGAACAACGTAGAGTTTGTCTACAATTTCCTAGTGTAAGGTACCTTTTGATCGACATATAGAGAGGCGGTGTTGCATGGCTCTGACAGGCCTTGCTATGGGATTTGCTGCACAAAACGCAACTGGAGGGATTCAGTGACTACATCTTGCATTTTCTCCACAAGACTTGAGTCTAAAGACTTGCTTGTTTTTGCATGTTGTAGACCTATTCAGCAGCTTTCGAACAACGTAGAGTTTGTCTACAATTTCCTAGTGTAAGGTACCTTTTGATCGACATATAGAGAGGCGGTGTTGCATGGCTCTGACAGGCCTTGCTATGGGATTTGCTGCACAAAACGCAACTGGAGGGATTCAGTGACTACATCTTGCATTTTCTCCACAAGACTTGAGTCTAAAGACTTGCTTGTTTTTGCATGTTGTAGACCTATTCAGCAGCTTTCGAACAACGTAGAGTTTGTCTACAATTTCCTAGTGTAAGGTACCTTTTGATCGACATATAGAGAGGCGGTGTTGCATGGCTCTGACAGGCCTTGCTATGGGATTTGCTGCACAAAACACAACTGGAGGGATTCAGTGACTACATCTTGCATTTTCTCCACAAGACTTGAGTCTAAAGACTTGCTTGTTTTTGCATGTTGTAGACCTATTCAGCAGCTTTCGAACAACGTAGAGTTTGTCTACATTTTCCTAGTGTAAGGTACCTTTTGATCGACATATAGAGAGGCGGTGTTGCATGGCTCTGACAGGCCTTGCTATGGGATTTGCTGCACAAAACACAACTGGAGGGATTCAGTGACTACATCTTGCATTTTCTCCACAAGACTTGAGTCTAAAGACTTGCTTGTTTTTGCATGTTGTAGACCTATTCAGCAGCTTTCGAACAACGTAGAGTTTGTCTACAATTTCCTAGTGTAAGGTACCTTTTGATCGACATATAGAGAGGCGGTGTTGCATGGCTCTGACAGGCCTTGCTATGGGATTTACTGCACAAAACGCAACTGGAGGGATTCAGTGACTACATCTTGCATTTTCTCCACAAGACTTGAGTCTAAAGACTTGCTTGTTTTTGCATGTTGTAGACCTATTCAGCAGCTTTCGAACAACGTAGAGTTTGTCTACAATTTCCTAGTGTAAGGTACCTTTTGATCGACATATAGAGAGGCGGTGTTGCATGGCTCTGACAGGCCTTGCTATGGGATTTGCTGCACAAAACACAACTGGAGGGATTCAGTGACTACATCTTGCATTTTCTCCACAAGACTTGAGTCTAAAGACTTGCTTGTTTTTGCATGTTGTAGACCTATTCAGCAGCTTTCGAACAACGTAGAGTTTGTCTACATTTTCCTAGTGTAAGGTACCTTTTGATCGACATATAGAGAGGCGGTGTTGCATGGCTCTGACAGGCCTTGCTATGGGATTTACTGCACAAAACACAACTGGAGGGATTCAGTGACTACATCTTGCATTTTCTCCACAAGACTTGAGTCTAAAGACTTGCTTGTTTTTGCATGTTGTAGACCTATTCAGCAGCTTTCGAACAACGTAGAGTTTGTCTACATTTCCTAGTGTAAGGTACCTTTTGATCGACATATAGAGAGGCGGTGTTGCATGGCTCTGACAGGCCTTGCTATGGGATTTACTGCACAAAACGCAACTGGAGGGATTCAGTGACTACATCTTGCATTTTCTCCACAAGACTTGAGTCTAAAGACTTGCTTGTTTTTGCATGTTGTAGACCTATTCAGCAGCTTTCGAACAACGTAGAGTTTGTCTACAATTTCCTAGTGTAAGGTACCTTTTGATCGACATATAGAGAGGCGGTGTTGCATGGCTCTGACAGGCCTTGCTATGGATTTACTGCACAAAACGCAACTGGAGGATTCAGTGACTACATCTTGCATTTTCTCCACAAGACTTGAGTCTAAAGACTTGCTTGTTTTTGCATGTTGTAGACCTATTCAGCAGCTTTCGAACAACGTAGAGTTTGTCTACAATTTCCTAGTGTAAGGTACCTTTTGATCGACATATAGAGAGGCGATGTTGCATGGCTCTGACAGGCCTTGCTATGGGATTTACTGCACAAAACGCAACTGGAGGGATTCAGTGACTACATCTTGCATTTTCTCCACAAGACTTGAGTCTAAAGACTTGCTTGTTTTTGCATGTTGTAGACCTATTCAGCAGCTTTCGAACAACGTAGAGTTTGTCTACAATTTCCTAGTGTAAGGTACCTTTTGATCGACATATAGAGAGGCGGTGTTGCATGGCTCTGACAGGCCTTGCTATGGATTTACTGCACAAAACGCAACTGGAGGGATTCAGTGACTACATCTTGCATTTTCTCCACAAGACTTGAGTCTAAAGACTTGCTTGTTTTTGCATGTTGTAGACCTATTCAGCAGCTTTCGAACAACGTAGAGTTTGTCTACAATTTCCTAGTGTAAGGTACCTTTTGATCGACATATAGAGAGGCGGTGTTGCATGGCTCTGACAGGCCTTGCTATGGGATTTGCTGCACAAAACACAACTGGAGGGATTCAGTGACTACATCTTGCATTTTCTCCACAAGACTTGAGTCTAAAGACTTGCTTGTTTTTGCATGTTGTAGACCTATTCAGCAGCTTTCGAACAACGTAGAGTTTGTCTACATTTTCCTAGTGTAAGGTACCTTTTGATCGACATATAGAGAGGCGGTGTTGCATGGCTCTGACAGGCCTTGCTATGGGATTTGCTGCACAAAACACAACTGGAGGGATTCAGTGACTACATCTTGCATTTTCTCCACAAGACTTGAGTCTAAAGACTTGCTTGTTTTTGCATGTTGTAGACCTATTCAGCAGCTTTCGAACAACGTAGAGTTTGTCTACATTTCCTAGTGTAAGGTACCTTTTGATCGACATATAGAGAGGCGGTGTTGCATGGCTCTGACAGGCCTTGCTATGGGATTTGCTGCACAAAACACAACTGGAGGGATTCAGTGACTACATCTTGCATTTTCTCACAAGACTTGAGTCTAAAGACTTGCTTGTTTTTGCATGTTGTAGACCTATTCAGCAGCTTTCGAACAACGTAGAGTTTGTCTACAATTTCCTAGTGTAAGGTACCTTTTGATCGACATATAGAGAGGCGGTGTTGCATGGCTCTGACAGGCCTTGCTGGGGATTTACTGCACAAAACGCAACTGGAGGGATTCAGTGACTACATCTTGCATTTTCTCCACAAGACTTGAGTCTAAAGACTTGCTTGTTTTTGCATGTTGTAGACCTATTCAGCAGCTTTCGAACAACGTAGAGTTTGTCTACAATTTCCTAGTGTAAGGTACCTTTTGATCGACATATAGAGAGGCGGTGTTGCATGGCTCTGACAGGCCTTGCTATGGGATTTGCTGCACAAAACACAACTGGAGGGATTCAGTGACTACATCTTGCATTTTCTCCACAAGACTTGAGTCTAAAGACTTGCTTGTTTTTGCATGTTGTAGACCTATTCAGCAGCTTTCGAACAACGTAGAGTTTGTCTACATTTTCCTAGTGTAAGGTACCTTTTGATCGACATATAGAGAGGCGGTGTTGCATGGCTCTGACAGGCCTTGCTATGGGATTTGCTGCACAAAACACAACTGGAGGGATTCAGTGACTACATCTTGCATTTTCTCCACAAGACTTGAGTCTAAAGACTTGCTTGTTTTTGCATGTTGTAGACCTATTCAGCAGCTTTCGAACAACGTAGAGTTTGTCTACAATTTCCTAGTGTAAGGTACCTTTTGATCGACATATAGAGAGGCGATGTTGCATGGCTCTGACAGGCCTTGCTATGGGATTTGCTGCACAAAACGCAACTGGAGGGATTCAGTGACTACATCTTGCATTTTCTCCACAAGACTTGAGTCTAAAGACTTGCTTGTTTTTGCATGTTGTAGACCTATTCAGCAGCTTTCGAACAACGTAGAGTTTGTCTACAATTTCCTAGTGTAAGGTACCTTTTGATCGACATATAGAGAGGCGGTGTTGCATGGCTCTGACAGGCCTTGCTATGGGATTTGCTGCACAAAACGCAACTGGAGGGATTCAGTGACTACATCTTGCATTTTCTCCACAAGACTTGAGTCTAAAGACTTGCTTGTTTTTGCATGTTGTAGACCTATTCAGCAGCTTTCGAACAACGTAGAGTTTGTCTACAATTTCCTAGTGTAAGGTACCTTTTGATCGACATATAGAGAGGCGGTGTTGCATGGCTCTGACAGGCCTTGCTATGGGATTTGCTGCACAAAACACAACTGGAGGGATTCAGTGACTACATCTTGCATTTTCTCCACAAGACTTGAGTCTAAAGACTTGCTTGTTTTTGCATGTTGTAGACCTATTCAGCAGCTTTCGAACAACGTAGAGTTTGTCTACATTTTCCTAGTGTAAGGTACCTTTTGATCGACATATAGAGAGGCGGTGTTGCATGGCTCTGACAGGCCTTGCTATGGGATTTGCTGCACAAAACACAACTGGAGGGATTCAGTGACTACATCTTGCATTTTCTCCACAAGACTTGAGTCTAAAGACTTGCTTGTTTTTGCATGTTGTAGACCTATTCAGCAGCTTTCGAACAACGTAGAGTTTGTCTACATTTTCCTAGTGTAAGGTACCTTTTGATCGACATATAGAGAGGCGGTGTTGCATGGCTCTGACAGGCCTTGCTATGGGATTTGCTGCACAAAACACAACTGGAGGGATTCAGTGACTACATCTTGCATTTTCTCCACAAGACTTGAGTCTAAAGACTTGCTTGTTTTTGCATGTTGTAGACCTATTCAGCAGCTTTCGAACAACGTAGAGTTTGTCTACAATTTCCTAGTGTAAGGTACCTTTTGATCGACATATAGAGAGGCGGTGTTGCATGGCTCTGACAGGCCTTGCTATGGGATTTACTGCACAAAACGCAACTGGAGGGATTCAGTGACTACATCTTGCATTTTCTCCACAAGACTTGAGTCTAAAGACTTGCTTGTTTTTGCATGTTGTAGACCTATTCAGCAGCTTTCGAACAACGTAGAGTTTGTCTACAATTTCCTAGTGTAAGGTACCTTTTGATCGACATATAGAGAGGCGGTGTTGCATGGCTCTGACAGGCCTTGCTATGGGATTTGCTGCACAAAACACAACTGGAGGGATTCAGTGACTACATCTTGCATTTTCTCCACAAGACTTGAGTCTAAAGACTTGCTTGTTTTTGCATGTTGTAGACCTATTCAGCAGCTTTCGAACAACGTAGAGTTTGTCTACATTTTCCTAGTGTAAGGTACCTTTTGATCGACATATAGAGAGGCGGTGTTGCATGGCTCTGACAGGCCTTGCTATGGGATTTGCTGCACAAAACACAACTGGAGGGATTCAGTGACTACATCTTGCATTTTCTCCACAAGACTTGAGTCTAAAGACTTGCTTGTTTTTGCATGTTGTAGACCTATTCAGCAGCTTTCGAACAACGTAGAGTTTGTCTACATTTTCCTAGTTTAAGGTACCTTTTGATCGACATATAGAGAGGCGGTGTTGCATGGCTCTGACAGGCCTTGCTATGGGATTTGCTGCACAAAACACAACTGGAGGGATTCAGTGACTACATCTTGCATTTTCTCCACAAGACTTGAGTCTAAAGACTTGCTTGTTTTTGCATGTTGTAGACCTATTCAGCAGCTTTCGAACAACGTAGAGTTTGTCTACAATTTCCTAGTGTAAGGTACCTTTTGATCGACATATAGAGAGGCGGTGTTGCATGGCTCTGACAGGCCTTGCTGGAGGATTTACTGCACAAAACGCAACTGGAGGGATTCAGTGACTACATCTTGCATTTTCTCCACAAGACTTGAGTCTAAAGACTTGCTTGTTTTTGCATGTTGTAGACCTATTCAGCAGCTTTCGAACAACGTAGAGTTTGTCTACAATTTCCTAGTGTAAGGTACCTTTTGATCGACATATAGAGAGGCGGTGTTGCATGGCTCTGACAGGCCTTGCTATGGGATTTGCTGCACAAAACACAACTGGAGGGATTCAGTGACTACATCTTGCATTTTCTCCACAAGACTTGAGTCTAAAGACTTGCTTGTTTTTGCATGTTGTAGACCTATTCAGCAGCTTTCGAACAACGTAGAGTTTGTCTACATTTTCCTAGTGTAAGGTACCTTTTGATCGACATATAGAGAGGCGGTGTTGCATGGCTCTGACAGGCCTTGCTATGGGATTTGCTGCACAAAACACAACTGGAGGGATTCAGTGACTACATCTTGCATTTTCTCCACAAGACTTGAGTCTAAAGACTTGCTTGTTTTTGCATGTTGTAGACCTATTCAGCAGCTTTCGAACAACGTAGAGTTTGTCTACAATTTCCTAGTGTAAGGTACCTTTTGATCGACATATAGAGAGGCGGTGTTGCATGGCTCTGACAGGCCTTGCTATGGGATTTGCTGCACAAAACGCAACTGGAGGGATTCAGTGACTACATCTTGCATTTTCTCCACAAGACTTGAGTCTAAAGACTTGCTTGTTTTTGCATGTTGTAGACCTATTCAGCAGCTTTCGAACAACGTAGAGTTTGTCTACAATTTCCTAGTGTAAGGTACCTTTTGATCGACATATAGAGAGGCGGTGTTGCATGGCTCTGACAGGCCTTGCTATGGGATTTGCTGCACAAAACGCAACTGGAGGGATTCAGTGACTACATCTTGCATTTTCTCCACAAGACTTGAGTCTAAAGACTTGCTTGTTTTTGCATGTTGTAGACCTATTCAGCAGCTTTCGAACAACGTAGAGTTTGTCTACATTTCCTAGTGTAAGGTACCTTTTGATCGACATATAGAGAGGCGGTGTTGCATGGCTCTGACAGGCCTTGCTATGGGATTTGCTGCACAAAACACAACTGGAGGGATTCAGTGACTACATCTTGCATTTTCTCCACAAGACTTGAGTCTAAAGACTTGCTTGTTTTTGCATGTTGTAGACCTATTCAGCAGCTTTCGAACAACGTAGAGTTTGTCTACAATTTCCTAGTGTAAGGTACCTTTTGATCGACATATAGAGAGGCGATGTTGCATGGCTCTGACAGGCCTTGCTATGGGATTTGCTGCACAAAACGCAACTGGAGGGATTCAGTGACTACATCTTGCATTTTCTCCACAAGACTTGAGTCTAAAGACTTGCTTGTTTTTGCATGTTGTAGACCTATTCAGCAGCTTTCGAACAACGTAGAGTTTGTCTACAATTTCCTAGTGTAAGGTACCTTTTGATCGACATATAGAGAGGCGGTGTTGCATGGCTCTGACAGGCCTTGCTATGGGATTTACTGCACAAAACGCAACTGGAGGGATTCAGTGACTACATCTTGCATTTTCTCCACAAGACTTGAGTCTAAAGACTTGCTTGTTTTTGCATGTTGTAGACCTATTCAGCAGCTTTCGAACAACGTAGAGTTTGTCTACAATTTCCTAGTGTAAGGTACCTTTTGATCGACATATAGAGAGGCGGTGTTGCATGGCTCTGACAGGCCTTGCTATGGGATTTGCTGCACAAAACACAACTGGAGGGATTCAGTGACTACATCTTGCATTTTCTCCACAAGACTTGAGTCTAAAGACTTGCTTGTTTTTGCATGTTGTAGACCTATTCAGCAGCTTTCGAACAACGTAGAGTTTGTCTACATTTTCCTAGTGTAAGGTACCTTTTGATCGACATATAGAGAGGCGGTGTTGCATGGCTCTGACAGGCCTTGCTATGGGATTTGCTGCACAAAACACAACTGGAGGGATTCAGTGACTACATCTTGCATTTTCTCCACAAGACTTGAGTCTAAAGACTTGCTTGTTTTTGCATGTTGTAGACCTATTCAGCAGCTTTCGAACAACGTAGAGTTTGTCTACATTTTCCTAGTTAAGGTACCTTTTGATCGACATATAGAGAGGCGGTGTTGCATGGCTCTGACAGGCCTTGCTATGGGATTTGCTGCACAAAACACAACTGGAGGGATTCAGTGACTACATCTTGCATTTTCTCCACAAGACTTGAGTCTAAAGACTTGCTTGTTTTTGCATGTTGTAGACCTATTCAGCAGCTTTCGAACAACGTAGAGTTTGTCTACAATTTCCTAGTGTAAGGTACCTTTTGATCGACATATAGAGAGGCGGTGTTGCATGGCTCTGACAGGCCTTGCTATGGATTTACTGCACAAAACGCAACTGGAGGGATTCAGTGACTACATCTTGCATTTTCTCCACAAGACTTGAGTCTAAAGACTTGCTTGTTTTTGCATGTTGTAGACCTATTCAGCAGCTTTCGAACAACGTAGAGTTTGTCTACAATTTCCTAGTGTAAGGTACCTTTTGATCGACATATAGAGAGGCGGTGTTGCATGGCTCTGACAGGCCTTGCTATGGGATTTGCTGCACAAAACACAACTGGAGGGATTCAGTGACTACATCTTGCATTTTCTCCACAAGACTTGAGTCTAAAGACTTGCTTGTTTTTGCATGTTGTAGACCTATTCAGCAGCTTTCGAACAACGTAGAGTTTGTCTACATTTTCCTAGTGTAAGGTACCTTTTGATCGACATATAGAGAGGCGGTGTTGCATGGCTCTGACAGGCCTTGCTATGGGATTTGCTGCACAAAACACAACTGGAGGGATTCAGTGACTACATCTTGCATTTTCTCCACAAGACTTGAGTCTAAAGACTTGCTTGTTTTTGCATGTTGTAGACCTATTCAGCAGCTTTCGAACAACGTAGAGTTTGTCTACAATTTCCTAGTGTAAGGTACCTTTTGATCGACATATAGAGAGGCGGTGTTGCATGGCTCTGACAGGCCTTGCTGGAGGATTTACTGCACAAAACGCAACTGGAGGGATTCAGTGACTACATCTTGCATTTTCTCCACAAGACTTGAGTCTAAAGACTTGCTTGTTTTTGCATGTTGTAGACCTATTCAGCAGCTTTCGAACAACGTAGAGTTTGTCTACAATTTCCTAGTGTAAGGTACCTTTTGATCGACATATAGAGAGGCGGTGTTGCATGGCTCTGACAGGCCTTGCTATGGGATTTGCTGCACAAAACACAACTGGAGGGATTCAGTGACTACATCTTGCATTTTCTCCACAAGACTTGAGTCTAAAGACTTGCTTGTTTTTGCATGTTGTAGACCTATTCAGCAGCTTTCGAACAACGTAGAGTTTGTCTACATTTTCCTAGTGTAAGGTACCTTTTGATCGACATATAGAGAGGCGGTGTTGCATGGCTCTGACAGGCCTTGCTATGGGATTTGCTGCACAAAACACAACTGGAGGGATTCAGTGACTACATCTTGCATTTTCTCCACAAGACTTGAGTCTAAAGACTTGCTTGTTTTTGCATGTTGTAGACCTATTCAGCAGCTTTCGAACAACGTAGAGTTTGTCTACATTTTCCTAGTGTAAGGTACCTTTTGATCGACATATAGAGAGGCGGTGTTGCATGGCTCTGACAGGCCTTGCTATGGGATTTGCTGCACAAAACACAACTGGAGGGATTCAGTGACTACATCTTGCATTTTCTCCACAAGACTTGAGTCTAAAGACTTGCTTGTTTTTGCATGTTGTAGACCTATTCAGCAGCTTTCGAACAACGTAGAGTTTGTCTAAATTTCCTAGTGTAAGGTACCTTTTGATCGACATATAGAGAGGCGGTGTTGCATGGCTCTGACAGGCCTTGCTGGGGATTTACTGCACAAAACGCAACTGGAGGGATTCAGTGACTACATCTTGCATTTTCTCCACAAGACTTGAGTCTAAAGACTTGCTTGTTTTTGCATGTTGTAGACCTATTCAGCAGCTTTCGAACAACGTAGAGTTTGTCTACAATTTCCTAGTGTAAGGTACCTTTTGATCGACATATAGAGAGGCGGTGTTGCATGGCTCTGACAGGCCTTGCTATGGGATTTGCTGCACAAAACACAACTGGAGGGATTCAGTGACTACATCTTGCATTTTCTCCACAAGACTTGAGTCTAAAGACTTGCTTGTTTTTGCATGTTGTAGACCTATTCAGCAGCTTTCGAACAACGTAGAGTTTGTCTACATTTCCTAGTGTAAGGTACCTTTTGATCGACATATAGAGAGGCGGTGTTGCATGGCTCTGACAGGCCTTGCTATGGGATTTGCTGCACAAAACACAACTGGAGGGATTCAGTGACTACATCTTGCATTTTCTCCACAAGACTTGAGTCTAAAGACTTGCTTGTTTTTGCATGTTGTAGACCTATTCAGCAGCTTTCGAACAACGTAGAGTTTGTCTACAATTTCCTAGTGTAAGGTACCTTTTGATCGACATATAGAGAGGCGGTGTTGCATGGCTCTGACAGGCCTTGCTATGGGATTTGCTGCACAAAACGCAACTGGAGGGATTCAGTGACTACATCTTGCATTTTCTCCACAAGACTTGAGTCTAAAGACTTGCTTGTTTTTGCATGTTGTAGACCTATTCAGCAGCTTTCGAACAACGTAGAGTTTGTCTACAATTTCCTAGTGTAAGGTACCTTTTGATCGACATATAGAGAGGCGGTGTTGCATGGCTCTGACAGGCCTTGCTATGGGATTTGCTGCACAAAACGCAACTGGAGGGATTCAGTGACTACATCTTGCATTTTCTCCACAAGACTTGAGTCTAAAGACTTGCTTGTTTTTGCATGTTGTAGACCTATTCAGCAGCTTTCGAACAACGTAGAGTTTGTCTACAATTTCCTAGTGTAAGGTACCTTTTGATCGACATATAGAGAGGCGGTGTTGCATGGCTCTGACAGGCCTTGCTATGGGATTTGCTGCACAAAACACAACTGGAGGGATTCAGTGACTACATCTTGCATTTTCTCCACAAGACTTGAGTCTAAAGACTTGCTTGTTTTTGCATGTTGTAGACCTATTCAGCAGCTTTCGAACAACGTAGAGTTTGTCTACATTTTCCTAGTGTAAGGTACCTTTTGATCGACATATAGAGAGGCGGTGTTGCATGGCTCTGACAGGCCTTGCTATGGGATTTGCTGCACAAAACACAACTGGAGGGATTCAGTGACTACATCTTGCATTTTCTCCACAAGACTTGAGTCTAAAGACTTGCTTGTTTTTGCATGTTGTAGACCTATTCAGCAGCTTTCGAACAACGTAGAGTTTGTCTACAATTTCCTAGTGTAAGGTACCTTTTGATCGACATATAGAGAGGCGGTGTTGCATGGCTCTGACAGGCCTTGCTATGGATTTGCTGCACAAAACGCAACTGGAGGGATTCAGTGACTACATCTTGCATTTTCTCCACAAGACTTGAGTCTAAAGACTTGCTTGTTTTTGCATGTTGTAGACCTATTCAGCAGCTTTCGAACAACGTAGAGTTTGTCTACAATTTCCTAGTGTAAGGTACCTTTTGATCGACATATAGAGAGGCGGTGTTGCATGGCTCTGACAGGCCTTGCTATGGGATTTGCTGCACAAAACACAACTGGAGGGATTCAGTGACTACATCTTGCATTTTCTCCACAAGACTTGAGTCTAAAGACTTGCTTGTTTTTGCATGTTGTAGACCTATTCAGCAGCTTTCGAACAACGTAGAGTTTGTCTACATTTTCCTAGTGTAAGGTACCTTTTGATCGACATATAGAGAGGCGGTGTTGCATGGCTCTGACAGGCCTTGCTATGGGATTTGCTGCACAAAACACAACTGGAGGGATTCAGTGACTACATCTTGCATTTTCTCCACAAGACTTGAGTCTAAAGACTTGCTTGTTTTTGCATGTTGTAGACCTATTCAGCAGCTTTCGAACAACGTAGAGTTTGTCTACATTTTCCTAGTGTAAGGTACCTTTTGATCGACATATAGAGAGGCGGTGTTGCATGGCTCTGACAGGCCTTGCTATGGGATTTGCTGCACAAAACACAACTGGAGGGATTCAGTGACTACATCTTGCATTTTCTCCACAAGACTTGAGTCTAAAGACTTGCTTGTTTTTGCATGTTGTAGACCTATTCAGCAGCTTTCGAACAACGTAGAGTTTGTCTACAATTTCCTAGTGTAAGGTACCTTTTGATCGACATATAGAGAGGCGGTGTTGCATGGCTCTGACAGGCCTTGCTATGGGATTTGCTGCACAAAACGCAACTGGAGGGATTCAGTGACTACATCTTGCATTTTCTCCACAAGACTTGAGTCTAAAGACTTGCTTGT
Source organism: Patiria miniata (assembly GCF_015706575.1). Lineage (NCBI taxonomy): Eukaryota > Metazoa > Echinodermata > Asteroidea > Valvatida > Asterinidae > Patiria > Patiria miniata. The sequence continues at coordinate 9,032,287 of NW_024037071.1, forward strand.
TTTTGCATGTTGTAGACCTATTCAGCAGCTTTCGAACAACGTAGAGTTTGTCTACAATTTCCTAGTGTAAGGTACCTTTTGATCGACATATAGAGAGGCGGTGTTGCATGGCTCTGACAGGCCTTGCTATGGGATTTGCTGCACAAAACACAACTGGAGGGATTCAGTGACTACATCTTGCATTTTCTCCACAAGACTTGAGTCTAAAGACTTGCTTGTTTTTGCATGTTGTAGACCTATTCAGCAGCTTTCGAACAACGTAGAGTTTGTCTACAATTTCCTAGTGTAAGGTACCTTTTGATCGACATATAGAGAGGCGGTGTTGCATGGCTCTGACAGGCCTTGCTATGGGATTTGCTGCACAAAACACAACTGGAGGGATTCAGTGACTACATCTTGCATTTTCTCCACAAGACTTGAGTCTAAAGACTTGCTTGTTTTTGCATGTTGTAGACCTATTCAGCAGCTTTCGAACAACGTAGAGTTTGTCTACAATTTCCTAGTGTAAGGTACCTTTTGATCGACATATAGAGAGGCGGTGTTGCATGGCTCTGACAGGCCTTGCTATGGGATTTGCTGCACAAAACGCAACTGGAGGGATTCAGTGACTACATCTTGCATTTTCTCCACAAGACTTGAGTCTAAAGACTTGCTTGTTTTTGCATGTTGTAGACCTATTCAGCAGCTTTCGAACAACGTAGAGTTTGTCTACAATTTCCTAGTGTAAGGTACCTTTTGATCGACATATAGAGAGGCGGTGTTGCATGGCTCTGACAGGCCTTGCTATGGGATTTGCTGCACAAAACGCAACTGGAGGGATTCAGTGACTACATCTTGCATTTTCTCCACAAGACTTGAGTCTAAAGACTTGCTTGTTTTTGCATGTTGTAGACCTATTCAGCAGCTTTCGAACAACGTAGAGTTTGTCTACAATTTCCTAGTGTAAGGTACCTTTTGATCGACATATAGAGAGGCGGTGTTGCATGGCTCTGACAGGCCTTGCTATGGGATTTGCTGCACAAAACACAACTGGAGGGATTCAGTGACTACATCTTGCATTTTCTCCACAAGACTTGAGTCTAAAGACTTGCTTGTTTTTGCATGTTGTAGACCTATTCAGCAGCTTTCGAACAACGTAGAGTTTGTCTACATTTTCCTAGTGTAAGGTACCTTTTGATCGACATATAGAGAGGCGGTGTTGCATGGCTCTGACAGGCCTTGCTATGGGATTTGCTGCACAAAACACAACTGGAGGGATTCAGTGACTACATCTTGCATTTTCTCCACAAGACTTGAGTCTAAAGACTTGCTTGTTTTTGCATGTTGTAGACCTATTCAGCAGCTTTCGAACAACGTAGAGTTTGTCTACATTTTCCTAGTTAAGGTACCTTTTGATCGACATATAGAGAGGCGGTGTTGCATGGCTCTGACAGGCCTTGCTATGGGATTTGCTGCACAAAACACAACTGGAGGGATTCAGTGACTACATCTTGCATTTTCTCCACAAGACTTGAGTCTAAAGACTTGCTTGTTTTTGCATGTTGTAGACCTATTCAGCAGCTTTCGAACAACGTAGAGTTTGTCTACATTTTCCTAGTGTAAGGTACCTTTTGATCGACATATAGAGAGGCGGTGTTGCATGGCTCTGACAGGCCTTGCTATGGGATTTGCTGCACAAAACACAACTGGAGGGATTCAGTGACTACATCTTGCATTTTCTCCACAAGACTTGAGTCTAAAGACTTGCTTGTTTTTGCATGTTGTAGACCTATTCAGCAGCTTTCGAACAACGTAGAGTTTGTCTACAATTTCCTAGTGTAAGGTACCTTTTGATCGACATATAGAGAGGCGGTGTTGCATGGCTCTGACAGGCCTTGCTATGGGATTTGCTGCACAAAACACAACTGGAGGGATTCAGTGACTACATCTTGCATTTTCTCCACAAGACTTGAGTCTAAAGACTTGCTTGTTTTTGCATGTTGTAGACCTATTCAGCAGCTTTCGAACAACGTAGAGTTTGTCTACAATTTCCTAGTGTAAGGTACCTTTTGATCGACATATAGAGAGGCGGTGTTGCATGGCTCTGACAGGCCTTGCTATGGGATTTGCTGCACAAAACGCAACTGGAGGGATTCAGTGACTACATCTTGCATTTTCTCCACAAGACTTGAGTCTAAAGACTTGCTTGTTTTTGCATGTTGTAGACCTATTCAGCAGCTTTCGAACAACGTAGAGTTTGTCTACAATTTCCTAGTGTAAGGTACCTTTTGATCGACATATAGAGAGGCGGTGTTGCATGGCTCTGACAGGCCTTGCTATGGGATTTGCTGCACAAAACACAACTGGAGGGATTCAGTGACTACATCTTGCATTTTCTCCACAAGACTTGAGTCTAAAGACTTGCTTGTTTTTGCATGTTGTAGACCTATTCAGCAGCTTTCGAACAACGTAGAGTTTGTCTACAATTTCCTAGTGTAAGGTACCTTTTGATCGACATATAGAGAGGCGGTGTTGCATGGCTCTGACAGGCCTTGCTATGGGATTTGCTGCACAAAACACAACTGGAGGGATTCAGTGACTACATCTTGCATTTTCTCCACAAGACTTGAGTCTAAAGACTTGCTTGTTTTTGCATGTTGTAGACCTATTCAGCAGCTTTCGAACAACGTAGAGTTTGTCTACAATTTCCTAGTGTAAGGTACCTTTTGATCGACATATAGAGAGGCGGTGTTGCATGGCTCTGACAGGCCTTGCTATGGGATTTGCTGCACAAAACACAACTGGAGGGATTCAGTGACTACATCTTGCATTTTCTCCACAAGACTTGAGTCTAAAGACTTGCTTGTTTTTGCATGTTGTAGACCTATTCAGCAGCTTTCGAACAACGTAGAGTTTGTCTACAATTTCCTAGTGTAAGGTACCTTTTGATCGACATATAGAGAGGCGGTGTTGCATGGCTCTGACAGGCCTTGCTATGGGATTTGCTGCACAAAACACAACTGGAGGGATTCAGTGACTACATCTTGCATTTTCTCCACAAGACTTGAGTCTAAAGACTTGCTTGTTTTTGCATGTTGTAGACCTATTCAGCAGCTTTCGAACAACGTAGAGTTTGTCTACATTTTCCTAGTGTAAGGTACCTTTTGATCGACATATAGAGAGGCGGTGTTGCATGGCTCTGACAGGCCTTGCTATGGGATTTGCTGCACAAAACACAACTGGAGGGATTCAGTGACTACATCTTGCATTTTCTCCACAAGACTTGAGTCTAAAGACTTGCTTGTTTTTGCATGTTGTAGACCTATTCAGCAGCTTTCGAACAACGTAGAGTTTGTCTACAATTTCCTAGTGTAAGGTACCTTTTGATCGACATATAGAGAGGCGGTGTTGCATGGCTCTGACAGGCCTTGCTATGGGATTTGCTGCACAAAACACAACTGGAGGGATTCAGTGACTACATCTTGCATTTTCTCCACAAGACTTGAGTCTAAAGACTTGCTTGTTTTTGCATGTTGTAGACCTATTCAGCAGCTTTCGAACAACGTAGAGTTTGTCTACAATTTCCTAGTGTAAGGTACCTTTTGATCGACATATAGAGAGGCGGTGTTGCATGGCTCTGACAGGCCTTGCTATGGGATTTGCTGCACAAAACGCAACTGGAGGGATTCAGTGACTACATCTTGCATTTTCTCCACAAGACTTGAGTCTAAAGACTTGCTTGTTTTTGCATGTTGTAGACCTATTCAGCAGCTTTCGAACAACGTAGAGTTTGTCTACAATTTCCTAGTGTAAGGTACCTTTTGATCGACATATAGAGAGGCGGTGTTGCATGGCTCTGACAGGCCTTGCTATGGGATTTGCTGCACAAAACGCAACTGGAGGGATTCAGTGACTACATCTTGCATTTTCTCCACAAGACTTGAGTCTAAAGACTTGCTTGTTTTTGCATGTTGTAGACCTATTCAGCAGCTTTCGAACAACGTAGAGTTTGTCTACAATTTCCTAGTGTAAGGTACCTTTTGATCGACATATAGAGAGGCGGTGTTGCATGGCTCTGACAGGCCTTGCTATGGGATTTGCTGCACAAAACACAACTGGAGGGATTCAGTGACTACATCTTGCATTTTCTCCACAAGACTTGAGTCTAAAGACTTGCTTGTTTTTGCATGTTGTAGACCTATTCAGCAGCTTTCGAACAACGTAGAGTTTGTCTACAATTTCCTAGTGTAAGGTACCTTTTGATCGACATATAGAGAGGCGGTGTTGCATGGCTCTGACAGGCCTTGCTATGGGATTTGCTGCACAAAACACAACTGGAGGGATTCAGTGACTACATCTTGCATTTTCTCCACAAGACTTGAGTCTAAAGACTTGCTTGTTTTTGCATGTTGTAGACCTATTCAGCAGCTTTCGAACAACGTAGAGTTTGTCTACAATTTCCTAGTGTAAGGTACCTTTTGATCGACATATAGAGAGGCGGTGTTGCATGGCTCTGACAGGCCTTGCTATGGGATTTGCTGCACAAAACGCAACTGGAGGGATTCAGTGACTACATCTTGCATTTTCTCCACAAGACTTGAGTCTAAAGACTTGCTTGTTTTTGCATGTTGTAGACCTATTCAGCAGCTTTCGAACAACGTAGAGTTTGTCTACATTTCCTAGTGTAAGGTACCTTTTGATCGACATATAGAGAGGCGGTGTTGCATGGCTCTGACAGGCCTTGCTATGGGATTTGCTGCACAAAACACAACTGGAGGGATTCAGTGACTACATCTTGCATTTTCTCCACAAGACTTGAGTCTAAAGACTTGCTTGTTTTTGCATGTTGTAGACCTATTCAGCAGCTTTCGAACAACGTAGAGTTTGTCTACAATTTCCTAGTGTAAGGTACCTTTTGATCGACATATAGAGAGGCGGTGTTGCATGGCTCTGACAGGCCTTGCTATGGGATTTGCTGCACAAAACGCAACTGGAGGGATTCAGTGACTACATCTTGCATTTTCTCCACAAGACTTGAGTCTAAAGACTTGCTTGTTTTTGCATGTTGTAGACCTATTCAGCAGCTTTCGAACAACGTAGAGTTTGTCTACAATTTCCTAGTGTAAGGTACCTTTTGATCGACATATAGAGAGGCGGTGTTGCATGGCTCTGACAGGCCTTGCTATGGGATTTGCTGCACAAAACGCAACTGGAGGGATTCAGTGACTACATCTTGCATTTTCTCCACAAGACTTGAGTCTAAAGACTTGCTTGTTTTTGCATGTTGTAGACCTATTCAGCAGCTTTCGAACAACGTAGAGTTTGTCTACAATTTCCTAGTGTAAGGTACCTTTTGATCGACATATAGAGAGGCGGTGTTGCATGGCTCTGACAGGCCTTGCTATGGGATTTGCTGCACAAAACACAACTGGAGGGATTCAGTGACTACATCTTGCATTTTCTCCACAAGACTTGAGTCTAAAGACTTGCTTGTTTTTGCATGTTGTAGACCTATTCAGCAGCTTTCGAACAACGTAGAGTTTGTCTACAATTTTCCTAGTGTAAGGTACCTTTTGATCGACATATAGAGAGGCGGTGTTGCATGGCTCTGACAGGCCTTGCTATGGGATTTGCTGCACAAAACACAACTGGAGGGATTCAGTGACTACATCTTGCATTTTCTCCACAAGACTTGAGTCTAAAGACTTGCTTGTTTTTGCATGTTGTAGACCTATTCAGCAGCTTTCGAACAACGTAGAGTTTGTCTACAATTTCCTAGTGTAAGGTACCTTTTGATCGACATATAGAGAGGCGGTGTTGCATGGCTCTGACAGGCCTTGCTATGGGATTTGCTGCACAAAACGCAACTGGAGGGATTCAGTGACTACATCTTGCATTTTCTCCACAAGACTTGAGTCTAAAGACTTGCTTGTTTTTGCATGTTGTAGACCTATTCAGCAGCTTTCGAACAACGTAGAGTTTGTCTACAATTTCCTAGTGTAAGGTACCTTTTGATCGACATATAGAGAGGCGGTGTTGCATGGCTCTGACAGGCCTTGCTATGGGATTTGCTGCACAAAACACAACTGGAGGGATTCAGTGACTACATCTTGCATTTTCTCCACAAGACTTGAGTCTAAAGACTTGCTTGTTTTTGCATGTTGTAGACCTATTCAGCAGCTTTCGAACAACGTAGAGTTTGTCTACATTTTCCTAGTGTAAGGTACCTTTTGATCGACATATAGAGAGGCGGTGTTGCATGGCTCTGACAGGCCTTGCTATGGGATTTGCTGCACAAAACACAACTGGAGGGATTCAGTGACTACATCTTGCATTTTCTCCACAAGACTTGAGTCTAAAGACTTGCTTGTTTTTGCATGTTGTAGACCTATTCAGCAGCTTTCGAACAACGTAGAGTTTGTCTACATTTTCCTAGTGTAAGGTACCTTTTGATCGACATATAGAGAGGCGGTGTTGCATGGCTCTGACAGGCCTTGCTATGGGATTTGCTGCACAAAACACAACTGGAGGGATTCAGTGACTACATCTTGCATTTTCTCCACAAGACTTGAGTCTAAAGACTTGCTTGTTTTTGCATGTTGTAGACCTATTCAGCAGCTTTCGAACAACGTAGAGTTTGTCTACATTTTCCTAGTTAAAGGTACCTTTTGATCGACATATAGAGAGGCGGTGTTGCATGGCTCTGACAGGCCTTGCTATGGGATTTGCTGCACAAAACACAACTGGAGGGATTCAGTGACTACATCTTGCATTTTCTCCACAAGACTTGAGTCTAAAGACTTGCTTGTTTTTGCATGTTGTAGACCTATTCAGCAGCTTTCGAACAACGTAGAGTTTGTCTACAATTTCCTAGTGTAAGGTACCTTTTGATCGACATATAGAGAGGCGGTGTTGCATGGCTCTGACAGGCCTTGCTATGGGATTTGCTGCACAAAACACAACTGGAGGGATTCAGTGACTACATCTTGCATTTTCTCCACAAGACTTGAGTCTAAAGACTTGCTTGTTTTTGCATGTTGTAGACCTATTCAGCAGCTTTCGAACAACGTAGAGTTTGTCTACAATTTCCTAGTGTAAGGTACCTTTTGATCGACATATAGAGAGGCGGTGTTGCATGGCTCTGACAGGCCTTGCTATGGGATTTGCTGCACAAAACGCAACTGGAGGGATTCAGTGACTACATCTTGCATTTTCTCCACAAGACTTGAGTCTAAAGACTTGCTTGTTTTTGCATGTTGTAGACCTATTCAGCAGCTTTCGAACAACGTAGAGTTTGTCTACAATTTCCTAGTGTAAGGTACCTTTTGATCGACATATAGAGAGGCGGTGTTGCATGGCTCTGACAGGCCTTGCTATGGGATTTGCTGCACAAAACACAACTGGAGGGATTCAGTGACTACATCTTGCATTTTCTCCACAAGACTTGAGTCTAAAGACTTGCTTGTTTTTGCATGTTGTAGACCTATTCAGCAGCTTTCGAACAACGTAGAGTTTGTCTACAATTTCCTAGTGTAAGGTACCTTTTGATCGACATATAGAGAGGCGGTGTTGCATGGCTCTGACAGGCCTTGCTATGGGATTTGCTGCACAAAACACAACTGGAGGGATTCAGTGACTACATCTTGCATTTTCTCCACAAGACTTGAGTCTAAAGACTTGCTTGTTTTTGCATGTTGTAGACCTATTCAGCAGCTTTCGAACAACGTAGAGTTTGTCTACATTTTCCTAGTGTAAGGTACCTTTTGATCGACATATAGAGAGGCGGTGTTGCATGGCTCTGACAGGCCTTGCTATGGGATTTGCTGCACAAAACACAACTGGAGGGATTCAGTGACTACATCTTGCATTTTCTCCACAAGACTTGAGTCTAAAGACTTGCTTGTTTTTGCATGTTGTAGACCTATTCAGCAGCTTTCGAACAACGTAGAGTTTGTCTACAATTTCCTAGTGTAAGGTACCTTTTGATCGACATATAGAGAGGCGGTGTTGCATGGCTCTGACAGGCCTTGCTATGGGATTTGCTGCACAAAACGCAACTGGAGGGATTCAGTGACTACATCTTGCATTTTCTCCACAAGACTTGAGTCTAAAGACTTGCTTGTTTTTGCATGTTGTAGACCTATTCAGCAGCTTTCGAACAACGTAGAGTTTGTCTACAATTTCCTAGTGTAAGGTACCTTTTGATCGACATATAGAGAGGCGGTGTTGCATGGCTCTGACAGGCCTTGCTATGGGATTTGCTGCACAAAACACAACTGGAGGGATTCAGTGACTACATCTTGCATTTTCTCCACAAGACTTGAGTCTAAAGACTTGCTTGTTTTTGCATGTTGTAGACCTATTCAGCAGCTTTCGAACAACGTAGAGTTTGTCTACAATTTCCTAGTGTAAGGTACCTTTTGATCGACATATAGAGAGGCGGTGTTGCATGGCTCTGACAGGCCTTGCTATGGGATTTGCTGCACAAAACGCAACTGGAGGGATTCAGTGACTACATCTTGCATTTTCTCCACAAGACTTGAGTCTAAAGACTTGCTTGTTTTTGCATGTTGTAGACCTATTCAGCAGCTTTCGAACAACGTAGAGTTTGTCTACATTTTCCTAGTGTAAGGTACCTTTTGATCGACATATAGAGAGGCGGTGTTGCATGGCTCTGACAGGCCTTGCTATGGGATTTGCTGCACAAAACACAACTGGAGGGATTCAGTGACTACATCTTGCATTTTCTCCACAAGACTTGAGTCTAAAGACTTGCTTGTTTTTGCATGTTGTAGACCTATTCAGCAGCTTTCGAACAACGTAGAGTTTGTCTACATTTCCTAGTGTAAGGTACCTTTTGATCGACATATAGAGAGGCGGTGTTGCATGGCTCTGACAGGCCTTGCTATGGGATTTGCTGCACAAAACACAACTGGAGGGATTCAGTGACTACATCTTGCATTTTCTCCACAAGACTTGAGTCTAAAGACTTGCTTGTTTTTGCATGTTGTAGACCTATTCAGCAGCTTTCGAACAACGTAGAGTTTGTCTACAATTTCCTAGTGTAAGGTACCTTTTGATCGACATATAGAGAGGCGGTGTTGCATGGCTCTGACAGGCCTTGCTATGGGATTTGCTGCACAAAACGCAACTGGAGGGATTCAGTGACTACATCTTGCATTTTCTCCACAAGACTTGAGTCTAAAGACTTGCTTGTTTTTGCATGTTGTAGACCTATTCAGCAGCTTTCGAACAACGTAGAGTTTGTCTACAATTTCCTAGTGTAAGGTACCTTTTGATCGACATATAGAGAGGCGGTGTTGCATGGCTCTGACAGGCCTTGCTATGGGATTTGCTGCACAAAACACAACTGGAGGGATTCAGTGACTACATCTTGCATTTTCTCCACAAGACTTGAGTCTAAAGACTTGCTTGTTTTTGCATGTTGTAGACCTATTCAGCAGCTTTCGAACAACGTAGAGTTTGTCTACAATTTCCTAGTGTAAGGTACCTTTTGATCGACATATAGAGAGGCGGTGTTGCATGGCTCTGACAGGCCTTGCTATGGGATTTGCTGCACAAAACACAACTGGAGGGATTCAGTGACTACATCTTGCATTTTCTCCACAAGACTTGAGTCTAAAGACTTGCTTGTTTTTGCATGTTGTAGACCTATTCAGCAGCTTTCGAACAACGTAGAGTTTGTCTACATTTCCTAGTGTAAGGTACCTTTTGATCGACATATAGAGAGGCGGTGTTGCATGGCTCTGACAGGCCTTGCTATGGGATTTGCTGCACAAAACACAACTGGAGGGATTCAGTGACTACATCTTGCATTTTCTCCACAAGACTTGAGTCTAAAGACTTGCTTGTTTTTGCATGTTGTAGACCTATTCAGCAGCTTTCGAACAACGTAGAGTTTGTCTACATTTTCCTAGTGTAAGGTACCTTTTGATCGACATATAGAGAGGCGGTGTTGCATGGCTCTGACAGGCCTTGCTATGGGATTTGCTGCACAAAACGCAACTGGAGGGATTCAGTGACTACATCTTGCATTTTCTCCACAAGACTTGAGTCTAAAGACTTGCTTGTTTTTGCATGTTGTAGACCTATTCAGCAGCTTTCGAACAACGTAGAGTTTGTCTACAATTTCCTAGTGTAAGGTACCTTTTGATCGACATATAGAGAGGCGGTGTTGCATGGCTCTGACAGGCCTTGCTATGGGATTTGCTGCACAAAACGCAACTGGAGGGATTCAGTGACTACATCTTGCATTTTCTCCACAAGACTTGAGTCTAAAGACTTGCTTGTTTTTGCATGTTGTAGACCTATTCAGCAGCTTTCGAACAACGTAGAGTTTGTCTACAATTTCCTAGTGTAAGGTACCTTTTGATCGACATATAGAGAGGCGGTGTTGCATGGCTCTGACAGGCCTTGCTATGGGATTTGCTGCACAAAACGCAACTGGAGGGATTCAGTGACTACATCTTGCATTTTCTCCACAAGACTTGAGTCTAAAGACTTGCTTGTTTTTGCATGTTGTAGACCTATTCAGCAGCTTTCGAACAACGTAGAGTTTGTCTACAATTTCCTAGTGTAAGGTACCTTTTGATCGACATATAGAGAGGCGGTGTTGCATGGCTCTGACAGGCCTTGCTATGGGATTTGCTGCACAAAACACAACTGGAGGGATTCAGTGACTACATCTTGCATTTTCTCCACAAGACTTGAGTCTAAAGACTTGCTTGTTTTTGCATGTTGTAGACCTATTCAGCAGCTTTCGAACAACGTAGAGTTTGTCTACAATTTCCTAGTGTAAGGTACCTTTTGATCGACATATAGAGAGGCGGTGTTGCATGGCTCTGACAGGCCTTGCTATGGGATTTGCTGCACAAAACGCAACTGGAGGGATTCAGTGACTACATCTTGCATTTTCTCCACAAGACTTGAGTCTAAAGACTTGCTTGTTTTTGCATGTTGTAGACCTATTCAGCAGCTTTCGAACAACGTAGAGTTTGTCTACAATTTCCTAGTGTAAGGTACCTTTTGATCGACATATAGAGAGGCGGTGTTGCATGGCTCTGACAGGCCTTGCTATGGGATTTGCTGCACAAAACACAACTGGAGGGATTCAGTGACTACATCTTGCATTTTCTCCACAAGACTTGAGTCTAAAGACTTGCTTGTTTTTGCATGTTGTAGACCTATTCAGCAGCTTTCGAACAACGTAGAGTTTGTCTACAATTTCCTAGTGTAAGGTACCTTTTGATCGACATATAGAGAGGCGGTGTTGCATGGCTCTGACAGGCCTTGCTATGGGATTTGCTGCACAAAACACAACTGGAGGGATTCAGTGACTACATCTTGCATTTTCTCCACAAGACTTGAGTCTAAAGACTTGCTTGTTTTTGCATGTTGTAGACCTATTCAGCAGCTTTCGAACAACGTAGAGTTTGTCTACATTTTCCTAGTGTAAGGTACCTTTTGATCGACATATAGAGAGGCGGTGTTGCATGGCTCTGACAGGCCTTGCTATGGGATTTGCTGCACAAAACGCAACTGGAGGGATTCAGTGACTACATCTTGCATTTTCTCCACAAGACTTGAGTCTAAAGACTTGCTTGTTTTTGCATGTTGTAGACCTATTCAGCAGCTTTCGAACAACGTAGAGTTTGTCTACAATTTCCTAGTGTAAGGTACCTTTTGATCGACATATAGAGAGGCGGTGTTGCATGGCTCTGACAGGCCTTGCTATGGGATTTGCTGCACAAAACACAACTGGAGGGATTCAGTGACTACATCTTGCATTTTCTCCACAAGACTTGAGTCTAAAGACTTGCTTGTTTTTGCATGTTGTAGACCTATTCAGCAGCTTTCGAACAACGTAGAGTTTGTCTACAATTTCCTAGTGTAAGGTACCTTTTGATCGACATATAGAGAGGCGGTGTTGCATGGCTCTGACAGGCCTTGCTATGGGATTTGCTGCACAAAACACAACTGGAGGGATTCAGTGACTACATCTTGCATTTTCTCCACAAGACTTGAGTCTAAAGACTTGCTTGTTTTTGCATGTTGTAGACCTATTCAGCAGCTTTCGAACAACGTAGAGTTTGTCTACAATTTCCTAGTGTAAGGTACCTTTTGATCGACATATAGAGAGGCGGTGTTGCATGGCTCTGACAGGCCTTGCTATGGGATTTGCTGCACAAAACACAACTGGAGGGATTCAGTGACTACATCTTGCATTTTCTCCACAAGACTTGAGTCTAAAGACTTGCTTGTTTTTGCATGTTGTAGACCTATTCAGCAGCTTTCGAACAACGTAGAGTTTGTCTACAATTTCCTAGTGTAAGGTACCTTTTGATCGACATATAGAGAGGCGGTGTTGCATGGCTCTGACAGGCCTTGCTATGGGATTTGCTGCACAAAACGCAACTGGAGGGATTCAGTGACTACATCTTGCATTTTCTCCACAAGACTTGAGTCTAAAGACTTGCTTGTTTTTGCATGTTGTAGACCTATTCAGCAGCTTTCGAACAACGTAGAGTTTGTCTACAATTTCCTAGTGTAAGGTACCTTTTGATCGACATATAGAGAGGCGGTGTTGCATGGCTCTGACAGGCCTTGCTATGGGATTTGCTGCACAAAACGCAACTGGAGGGATTCAGTGACTACATCTTGCATTTTCTCCACAAGACTTGAGTCTAAAGACTTGCTTGTTTTTGCATGTTGTAGACCTATTCAGCAGCTTTCGAACAACGTAGAGTTTGTCTACATTTTCCTAGTGTAAGGTACCTTTTGATCGACATATAGAGAGGCGGTGTTGCATGGCTCTGACAGGCCTTGCTATGGGATTTGCTGCACAAAACACAACTGGAGGGATTCAGTGACTACATCTTGCATTTTCTCCACAAGACTTGAGTCTAAAGACTTGCTTGTTTTTGCATGTTGTAGACCTATTCAGCAGCTTTCGAACAACGTAGAGTTTGTCTACATTTTCCTAGTGTAAGGTACCTTTTGATCGACATATAGAGAGGCGGTGTTGCATGGCTCTGACAGGCCTTGCTATGGGATTTGCTGCACAAAACGCAACTGGAGGGATTCAGTGACTACATCTTGCATTTTCTCCACAAGACTTGAGTCTAAAGACTTGCTTGTTTTTGCATGTTGTAGACCTATTCAGCAGCTTTCGAACAACGTAGAGTTTGTCTACATTTTCCTAGTGTAAGGTACCTTTTGATCGACATATAGAGAGGCGGTGTTGCATGGCTCTGACAGGCCTTGCTATGGGATTTGCTGCACAAAACACAACTGGAGGGATTCAGTGACTACATCTTGCATTTTCTCCACAAGACTTGAGTCTAAAGACTTGCTTGTTTTTGCATGTTGTAGACCTATTCAGCAGCTTTCGAACAACGTAGAGTTTGTCTACAATTTCCTAGTGTAAGGTACCTTTTGATCGACATATAGAGAGGCGGTGTTGCATGGCTCTGACAGGCCTTGCTATGGGATTTGCTGCACAAAACGCAACTGGAGGGATTCAGTGACTACATCTTGCATTTTCTCCACAAGACTTGAGTCTAAAGACTTGCTTGTTTTTGCATGTTGTAGACCTATTCAGCAGCTTTCGAACAACGTAGAGTTTGTCTACATTTTCCTAGTGTAAGGTACCTTTTGATCGACATATAGAGAGGCGGTGTTGCATGGCTCTGACAGGCCTTGCTATGGGATTTGCTGCACAAAACGCAACTGGAGGGATTCAGTGACTACATCTTGCATTTTCTCCACAAGACTTGAGTCTAAAGACTTGCTTGTTTTTGCATGTTGTAGACCTATTCAGCAGCTTTCGAACAACGTAGAGTTTGTCTACAATTTCCTAGTGTAAGGTACCTTTTGATCGACATATAGAGAGGCGGTGTTGCATGGCTCTGACAGGCCTTGCTATGGGATTTGCTGCACAAAACACAACTGGAGGGATTCAGTGACTACATCTTGCATTTTCTCCACAAGACTTGAGTCTAAAGACTTGCTTGTTTTTGCATGTTGTAGACCTATTCAGCAGCTTTCGAACAACGTAGAGTTTGTCTACATTTTCCTAGTGTAAGGTACCTTTTGATCGACATATAGAGAGGCGGTGTTGCATGGCTCTGACAGGCCTTGCTATGGGATTTGCTGCACAAAACACAACTGGAGGGATTCAGTGACTACATCTTGCATTTTCTCCACAAGACTTGAGTCTAAAGACTTGCTTGTTTTTGCATGTTGTAGACCTATTCAGCAGCTTTCGAACAACGTAGAGTTTGTCTACAATTTCCTAGTGTAAGGTACCTTTTGATCGACATATAGAGAGGCGGTGTTGCATGGCTCTGACAGGCCTTGCTATGGGATTTGCTGCACAAAACACAACTGGAGGGATTCAGTGACTACATCTTGCATTTTCTCCACAAGACTTGAGTCTAAAGACTTGCTTGTTTTTGCATGTTGTAGACCTATTCAGCAGCTTTCGAACAACGTAGAGTTTGTCTACATTTTCCTAGTGTAAGGTACCTTTTGATCGACATATAGAGAGGCGGTGTTGCATGGCTCTGACAGGCCTTGCTATGGGATTTGCTGCACAAAACACAACTGGAGGGATTCAGTGACTACATCTTGCATTTTCTCCACAAGACTTGAGTCTAAAGACTTGCTTGTTTTTGCATGTTGTAGACCTATTCAGCAGCTTTCGAACAACGTAGAGTTTGTCTACAATTTCCTAGTGTAAGGTACCTTTTGATCGACATATAGAGAGGCGGTGTTGCATGGCTCTGACAGGCCTTGCTATGGGATTTGCTGCACAAAACACAACTGGAGGGATTCAGTGACTACATCTTGCATTTTCTCCACAAGACTTGAGTCTAAAGACTTGCTTGTTTTTGCATGTTGTAGACCTATTCAGCAGCTTTCGAACAACGTAGAGTTTGTCTACATTTTCCTAGTGTAAGGTACCTTTTGATCGACATATAGAGAGGCGGTGTTGCATGGCTCTGACAGGCCTTGCTATGGGATTTGCTGCACAAAACACAACTGGAGGGATTCAGTGACTACATCTTGCATTTTCTCCACAAGACTTGAGTCTAAAGACTTGCTTGTTTTTGCATGTTGTAGACCTATTCAGCAGCTTTCGAACAACGTAGAGTTTGTCTACATTTCCTAGTGTAAGGTACCTTTTGATCGACATATAGAGAGGCGGTGTTGCATGGCTCTGACAGGCCTTGCTATGGGATTTGCTGCACAAAACACAACTGGAGGGATTCAGTGACTACATCTTGCATTTTCTCCACAAGACTTGAGTCTAAAGACTTGCTTGTTTTTGCATGTTGTAGACCTATTCAGCAGCTTTCGAACAACGTAGAGTTTGTCTACAATTTCCTAGTGTAAGGTACCTTTTGATCGACATATAGAGAGGCGGTGTTGCATGGCTCTGACAGGCCTTGCTATGGGATTTACTGCACAAAACGCAACTGGAGGGATTCAGTGACTACATCTTGCATTTTCTCCACAAGACTTGAGTCTAAAGACTTGCTTGTTTTTGCATGTTGTAGACCTATTCAGCAGCTTTCGAACAACGTAGAGTTTGTCTACATTTTCCTAGTGTAAGGTACCTTTTGATCGACATATAGAGAGGCGGTGTTGCATGGCTCTGACAGGCCTTGCTATGGGATTTGCTGCACAAAACACAACTGGAGGGATTCAGTGACTACATCTTGCATTTTCTCCACAAGACTTGAGTCTAAAGACTTGCTTGTTTTTGCATGTTGTAGACCTATTCAGCAGCTTTCGAACAACGTAGAGTTTGTCTACAATTTCCTAGTGTAAGGTACCTTTTGATCGACATATAGAGAGGCGGTGTTGCATGGCTCTGACAGGCCTTGCTATGGGATTTGCTGCACAAAACACAACTGGAGGGATTCAGTGACTACATCTTGCATTTTCTCCACAAGACTTGAGTCTAAAGACTTGCTTGTTTTTGCATGTTGTAGACCTATTCAGCAGCTTTCGAACAACGTAGAGTTTGTCTACAATTTCCTAGTGTAAGGTACCTTTTGATCGACATATAGAGAGGCGGTGTTGCATGGCTCTGACAGGCCTTGCTATGGGATTTGCTGCACAAAACGCAACTGGAGGGATTCAGTGACTACATCTTGCATTTTCTCCACAAGACTTGAGTCTAAAGACTTGCTTGTTTTTGCATGTTGTAGACCTATTCAGCAGCTTTCGAACAACGTAGAGTTTGTCTACATTTTCCTAGTGTAAGGTACCTTTTGATCGACATATAGAGAGGCGGTGTTGCATGGCTCTGACAGGCCTTGCTATGGGATTTGCTGCACAAAACACAACTGGAGGGATTCAGTGACTACATCTTGCATTTTCTCCACAAGACTTGAGTCTAAAGACTTGCTTGTTTTTGCATGTTGTAGACCTATTCAGCAGCTTTCGAACAACGTAGAGTTTGTCTACATTTTCCTAGTGTAAGGTACCTTTTGATCGACATATAGAGAGGCGGTGTTGCATGGCTCTGACAGGCCTTGCTATGGGATTTGCTGCACAAAACGCAACTGGAGGGATTCAGTGACTACATCTTGCATTTTCTCCACAAGACTTGAGTCTAAAGACTTGCTTGTTTTTGCATGTTGTAGACCTATTCAGCAGCTTTCGAACAACGTAGAGTTTGTCTACAATTTCCTAGTGTAAGGTACCTTTTGATCGACATATAGAGAGGCGGTGTTGCATGGCTCTGACAGGCCTTGCTATGGGATTTGCTGCACAAAACACAACTGGAGGGATTCAGTGACTACATCTTGCATTTTCTCCACAAGACTTGAGTCTAAAGACTTGCTTGTTTTTGCATGTTGTAGACCTATTCAGCAGCTTTCGAACAACGTAGAGTTTGTCTACATTTTCCTAGTGTAAGGTACCTTTTGATCGACATATAGAGAGGCGGTGTTGCATGGCTCTGACAGGCCTTGCTATGGGATTTGCTGCACAAAACACAACTGGAGGGATTCAGTGACTACATCTTGCATTTTCTCCACAAGACTTGAGTCTAAAGACTTGCTTGTTTTTGCATGTTGTAGACCTATTCAGCAGCTTTCGAACAACGTAGAGTTTGTCTACATTTTCCTAGTGTAAGGTACCTTTTGATCGACATATAGAGAGGCGGTGTTGCATGGCTCTGACAGGCCTTGCTATGGGATTTGCTGCACAAAACACAACTGGAGGGATTCAGTGACTACATCTTGCATTTTCTCCACAAGACTTGAGTCTAAAGACTTGCTTGTTTTTGCATGTTGTAGACCTATTCAGCAGCTTTCGAACAACGTAGAGTTTGTCTACATTTTCCTAGTGTAAGGTACCTTTTGATCGACATATAGAGAGGCGGTGTTGCATGGCTCTGACAGGCCTTGCTATGGGATTTGCTGCACAAAACACAACTGGAGGGATTCAGTGACTACATCTTGCATTTTCTCCACAAGACTTGAGTCTAAAGACTTGCTTGTTTTTGCATGTTGTAGACCTATTCAGCAGCTTTCGAACAACGTAGAGTTTGTCTACATTTTCCTAGTGTAAGGTACCTTTTGATCGACATATAGAGAGGCGGTGTTGCATGGCTCTGACAGGCCTTGCTATGGATTTGCTGCACAAAACGCAACTGGAGGGATTCAGTGACTACATCTTGCATTTTCTCCACAAGACTTGAGTCTAAAGACTTGCTTGTTTTTGCATGTTGTAGACCTATTCAGCAGCTTTCGAACAACGTAGAGTTTGTCTACATTTCCTAGTGTAAGGTACCTTTTGATCGACATATAGAGAGGCGGTGTTGCATGGCTCTGACAGGCCTTGCTATGGGATTTGCTGCACAAAACACAACTGGAGGGATTCAGTGACTACATCTTGCATTTTCTCCACAAGACTTGAGTCTAAAGACTTGCTTGTTTTTGCATGTTGTAGACCTATTCAGCAGCTTTCGAACAACGTAGAGTTTGTCTACAATTTCCTAGTGTAAGGTACCTTTTGATCGACATATAGAGAGGCGGTGTTGCATGGCTCTGACAGGCCTTGCTATGGGATTTGCTGCACAAAACACAACTGGAGGGATTCAGTGACTACATCTTGCATTTTCTCCACAAGACTTGAGTCTAAAGACTTGCTTGTTTTTGCATGTTGTAGACCTATTCAGCAGCTTTCGAACAACGTAGAGTTTGTCTACATTTCCTAGTGTAAGGTACCTTTTGATCGACATATAGAGAGGCGGTGTTGCATGGCTCTGACAGGCCTTGCTATGGGATTTGCTGCACAAAACGCAACTGGAGGGATTCAGTGACTACATCTTGCATTTTCTCCACAAGACTTGAGTCTAAAGACTTGCTTGTTTTTGCATGTTGTAGACCTATTCAGCAGCTTTCGAACAACGTAGAGTTTGTCTACATTTTCCTAGTTTAAGGTACCTTTTGATCGACATATAGAGAGGCGGTGTTGCATGGCTCTGACAGGCCTTGCTATGGGATTTGCTGCACAAAACGCAACTGGAGGGATTCAGTGACTACATCTTGCATTTTCTCCACAAGACTTGAGTCTAAAGACTTGCTTGTTTTTGCATGTTGTAGACCTATTCAGCAGCTTTCGAACAACGTAGAGTTTGTCTACAATTTCCTAGTGTAAGGTACCTTTTGATCGACATATAGAGAGGCGGTGTTGCATGGCTCTGACAGGCCTTGCTATGGGATTTGCTGCACAAAACACAACTGGAGGGATTCAGTGACTACATCTTGCATTTTCTCCACAAGACTTGAGTCTAAAGACTTGCTTGTTTTTGCATGTTGTAGACCTATTCAGCAGCTTTCGAACAACGTAGAGTTTGTCTACAATTTCCTAGTGTAAGGTACCTTTTGATCGACATATAGAGAGGCGGTGTTGCATGGCTCTGACAGGCCTTGCTATGGGATTTGCTGCACAAAACACAACTGGAGGGATTCAGTGACTACATCTTGCATTTTCTCCACAAGACTTGAGTCTAAAGACTTGCTTGTTTTTGCATGTTGTAGACCTATTCAGCAGCTTTCGAACAACGTAGAGTTTGTCTACATTTTCCTAGTGTAAGGTACCTTTTGATCGACATATAGAGAGGCGGTGTTGCATGGCTCTGACAGGCCTTGCTATGGGATTTGCTGCACAAAACACAACTGGAGGGATTCAGTGACTACATCTTGCATTTTCTCCACAAGACTTGAGTCTAAAGACTTGCTTGTTTTTGCATGTTGTAGACCTATTCAGCAGCTTTCGAACAACGTAGAGTTTGTCTACAATTTCCTAGTGTAAGGTACCTTTTGATCGACATATAGAGAGGCGGTGTTGCATGGCTCTGACAGGCCTTGCTATGGGATTTGCTGCACAAAACACAACTGGAGGGATTCAGTGACTACATCTTGCATTTTCTCCACAAGACTTGAGTCTAAAGACTTGCTTGTTTTTGCATGTTGTAGACCTATTCAGCAGCTTTCGAACAACGTAGAGTTTGTCTACAATTTCCTAGTGTAAGGTACCTTTTGATCGACATATAGAGAGGCGGTGTTGCATGGCTCTGACAGGCCTTGCTATGGGATTTGCTGCACAAAACGCAACTGGAGGGATTCAGTGACTACATCTTGCATTTTCTCCACAAGACTTGAGTCTAAAGACTTGCTTGTTTTTGCATGTTGTAGACCTATTCAGCAGCTTTCGAACAACGTAGAGTTTGTCTACAATTTCCTAGTGTAAGGTACCTTTTGATCGACATATAGAGAGGCGGTGTTGCATGGCTCTGACAGGCCTTGCTATGGGATTTGCTGCACAAAACGCAACTGGAGGGATTCAGTGACTACATCTTGCATTTTCTCCACAAGACTTGAGTCTAAAGACTTGCTTGTTTTTGCATGTTGTAGACCTATTCAGCAGCTTTCGAACAACGTAGAGTTTGTCTACATTTCCTAGTGTAAGGTACCTTTTGATCGACATATAGAGAGGCGGTGTTGCATGGCTCTGACAGGCCTTGCTATGGGATTTGCTGCACAAAACACAACTGGAGGGATTCAGTGACTACATCTTGCATTTTCTCCACAAGACTTGAGTCTAAAGACTTGCTTGTTTTTGCATGTTGTAGACCTATTCAGCAGCTTTCGAACAACGTAGAGTTTGTCTACATTTTCCTAGTGTAAGGTACCTTTTGATCGACATATAGAGAGGCGGTGTTGCATGGCTCTGACAGGCCTTGCTATGGGATTTGCTGCACAAAACACAACTGGAGGGATTCAGTGACTACATCTTGCATTTTCTCCACAAGACTTGAGTCTAAAGACTTGCTTGTTTTTGCATGTTGTAGACCTATTCAGCAGCTTTCGAACAACGTAGAGTTTGTCTACAATTTCCTAGTGTAAGGTACCTTTTGATCGACATATAGAGAGGCGATGTTGCATGGCTCTGACAGGCCTTGCTATGGGATTTGCTGCACAAAACACAACTGGAGGGATTCAGTGACTACATCTTGCATTTTCTCCACAAGACTTGAGTCTAAAGACTTGCTTGTTTTTGCATGTTGTAGACCTATTCAGCAGCTTTCGAACAACGTAGAGTTTGTCTACAATTTCCTAGTGTAAGGTACCTTTTGATCGACATATAGAGAGGCGGTGTTGCATGGCTCTGACAGGCCTTGCTATGGGATTTGCTGCACAAAACACAACTGGAGGGATTCAGTGACTACATCTTGCATTTTCTCCACAAGACTTGAGTCTAAAGACTTGCTTGTTTTTGCATGTTGTAGACCTATTCAGCAGCTTTCGAACAACGTAGAGTTTGTCTACAATTTCCTAGTGTAAGGTACCTTTTGATCGACATATAGAGAGGCGGTGTTGCATGGCTCTGACAGGCCTTGCTATGGGATTTGCTGCACAAAACACAACTGGAGGGATTCAGTGACTACATCTTGCATTTTCTCCACAAGACTTGAGTCTAAAGACTTGCTTGTTTTTGCATGTTGTAGACCTATTCAGCAGCTTTCGAACAACGTAGAGTTTGTCTACAATTTCCTAGTGTAAGGTACCTTTTGATCGACATATAGAGAGGCGGTGTTGCATGGCTCTGACAGGCCTTGCTATGGGATTTGCTGCACAAAACACAACTGGAGGGATTCAGTGACTACATCTTGCATTTTCTCCACAAGACTTGAGTCTAAAGACTTGCTTGTTTTTGCATGTTGTAGACCTATTCAGCAGCTTTCGAACAACGTAGAGTTTGTCTACAATTTCCTAGTGTAAGGTACCTTTTGATCGACATATAGAGAGGCGATGTTGCATGGCTCTGACAGGCCTTGCTATGGGATTTGCTGCACAAAACACAACTGGAGGGATTCAGTGACTACATCTTGCATTTTCTCCACAAGACTTGAGTCTAAAGACTTGCTTGTTTTTGCATGTTGTAGACCTATTCAGCAGCTTTCGAACAACGTAGAGTTTGTCTACATTTTCCTAGTGTAAGGTACCTTTTGATCGACATATAGAGAGGCGGTGTTGCATGGCTCTGACAGGCCTTGCTATGGGATTTGCTGCACAAAACACAACTGGAGGGATTCAGTGACTACATCTTGCATTTTCTCCACAAGACTTGAGTCTAAAGACTTGCTTGTTTTTGCATGTTGTAGACCTATTCAGCAGCTTTCGAACAACGTAGAGTTTGTCTACAATTTCCTAGTGTAAGGTACCTTTTGATCGACATATAGAGAGGCGGTGTTGCATGGCTCTGACAGGCCTTGCTATGGGATTTGCTGCACAAAACACAACTGGAGGGATTCAGTGACTACATCTTGCATTTTCTCCACAAGACTTGAGTCTAAAGACTTGCTTGTTTTTGCATGTTGTAGACCTATTCAGCAGCTTTCGAACAACGTAGAGTTTGTCTACATTTTCCTAGTGTAAGGTACCTTTTGATCGACATATAGAGAGGCGGTGTTGCATGGCTCTGACAGGCCTTGCTATGGGATTTACTGCACAAAACGCAACTGGAGGGATTCAGTGACTACATCTTGCATTTTCTCCACAAGACTTGAGTCTAAAGACTTGCTTGTTTTTGCATGTTGTAGACCTATTCAGCAGCTTTCGAACAACGTAGAGTTTGTCTACAATTTCCTAGTGTAAGGTACCTTTTGATCGACATATAGAGAGGCGGTGTTGCATGGCTCTGACAGGCCTTGCTATGGGATTTGCTGCACAAAACACAACTGGAGGGATTCAGTGACTACATCTTGCATTTTCTCCACAAGACTTGAGTCTAAAGACTTGCTTGTTTTTGCATGTTGTAGACCTATTCAGCAGCTTTCGAACAACGTAGAGTTTGTCTACATTTCCTAGTTAAGGTACCTTTTGATCGACATATAGAGAGGCGGTGTTGCATGGCTCTGACAGGCCTTGCTATGGGATTTGCTGCACAAAACACAACTGGAGGGATTCAGTGACTACATCTTGCATTTTCTCCACAAGACTTGAGTCTAAAGACTTGCTTGTTTTTGCATGTTGTAGACCTATTCAGCAGCTTTCGAACAACGTAGAGTTTGTCTACATTTCCTAGTGTAAGGTACCTTTTGATCGACATATAGAGAGGCGGTGTTGCATGGCTCTGACAGGCCTTGCTATGGGATTTGCTGCACAAAACGCAACTGGAGGGATTCAGTGACTACATCTTGCATTTTCTCCACAAGACTTGAGTCTAAAGACTTGCTTGTTTTTGCATGTTGTAGACCTATTCAGCAGCTTTCGAACAACGTAGAGTTTGTCTACAATTTCCTAGTGTAAGGTACCTTTTGATCGACATATAGAGAGGCGGTGTTGCATGGCTCTGACAGGCCTTGCTATGGGATTTGCTGCACAAAACACAACTGGAGGGATTCAGTGACTACATCTTGCATTTTCTCCACAAGACTTGAGTCTAAAGACTTGCTTGTTTTTGCATGTTGTAGACCTATTCAGCAGCTTTCGAACAACGTAGAGTTTGTCTACAATTTCCTAGTGTAAGGTACCTTTTGATCGACATATAGAGAGGCGGTGTTGCATGGCTCTGACAGGCCTTGCTATGGGATTTGCTGCACAAAACGCAACTGGAGGGATTCAGTGACTACATCTTGCATTTTCTCCACAAGACTTGAGTCTAAAGACTTGCTTGTTTTTGCATGTTGTAGACCTATTCAGCAGCTTTCGAACAACGTAGAGTTTGTCTACATTTTCCTAGTGTAAGGTACCTTTTGATCGACATATAGAGAGGCGGTGTTGCATGGCTCTGACAGGCCTTGCTATGGGATTTGCTGCACAAAACACAACTGGAGGGATTCAGTGACTACATCTTGCATTTTCTCCACAAGACTTGAGTCTAAAGACTTGCTTGTTTTTGCATGTTGTAGACCTATTCAGCAGCTTTCGAACAACGTAGAGTTTGTCTACAATTTCCTAGTGTAAGGTACCTTTTGATCGACATATAGAGAGGCGGTGTTGCATGGCTCTGACAGGCCTTGCTATGGGATTTGCTGCACAAAACGCAACTGGAGGGATTCAGTGACTACATCTTGCATTTTCTCCACAAGACTTGAGTCTAAAGACTTGCTTGTTTTTGCATGTTGTAGACCTATTCAGCAGCTTTCGAACAACGTAGAGTTTGTCTACATTTTCCTAGTGTAAGGTACCTTTTGATCGACATATAGAGAGGCGGTGTTGCATGGCTCTGACAGGCCTTGCTATGGGATTTGCTGCACAAAACACAACTGGAGGGATTCAGTGACTACATCTTGCATTTTCTCCACAAGACTTGAGTCTAAAGACTTGCTTGTTTTTGCATGTTGTAGACCTATTCAGCAGCTTTCGAACAACGTAGAGTTTGTCTACAATTTCCTAGTGTAAGGTACCTTTTGATCGACATATAGAGAGGCGGTGTTGCATGGCTCTGACAGGCCTTGCTATGGGATTTACTGCACAAAACGCAACTGGAGGGATTCAGTGACTACATCTTGCATTTTCTCCACAAGACTTGAGTCTAAAGACTTGCTTGTTTTTGCATGTTGTAGACCTATTCAGCAGCTTTCGAACAACGTAGAGTTTGTCTACATTTCCTAGTTTAAGGTACCTTTTGATCGACATATAGAGAGGCGATGTTGCATGGCTCTGACAGGCCTTGCTATGGGATTTGCTGCACAAAACACAACTGGAGGGATTCAGTGACTACATCTTGCATTTTCTCCACAAGACTTGAGTCTAAAGACTTGCTTGTTTTTGCATGTTGTAGACCTATTCAGCAGCTTTCGAACAACGTAGAGTTTGTCTACATTTTCCTAGTGTAAGGTACCTTTTGATCGACATATAGAGAGGCGGTGTTGCATGGCTCTGACAGGCCTTGCTATGGGATTTGCTGCACAAAACACAACTGGAGGGATTCAGTGACTACATCTTGCATTTCTCCACAAGACTTGAGTCTAAAGACTTGCTTGTTTTTGCATGTTGTAGACCTATTCAGCAGCTTTCGAACAACGTAGAGTTTGTCTACAATTTCCTAGTGTAAGGTACCTTTTGATCGACATATAGAGAGGCGGTGTTGCATGGCTCTGACAGGCCTTGCTATGGATTTGCTGCACAAAACACAACTGGAGGGATTCAGTGACTACATCTTGCATTTTCTCCACAAGACTTGAGTCTAAAGACTTGCTTGTTTTTGCATGTTGTAGACCTATTCAGCAGCTTTCGAACAACGTAGAGTTTGTCTACAATTTTCCTAGTGTAAGGTACCTTTTGATCGACATATAGAGAGGCGGTGTTGCATGGCTCTGACAGGCCTTGCTATGGGATTTGCTGCACAAAACACAACTGGAGGGATTCAGTGACTACATCTTGCATTTTCTCCACAAGACTTGAGTCTAAAGACTTGCTTGTTTTTGCATGTTGTAGACCTATTCAGCAGCTTTCGAACAACGTAGAGTTTGTCTACATTTTCCTAGTTAAGGTACCTTTTGATCGACATATAGAGAGGCGGTGTTGCATGGCTCTGACAGGCCTTGCTATGGGATTTGCTGCACAAAACACAACTGGAGGGATTCAGTGACTACATCTTGCATTTTCTCCACAAGACTTGAGTCTAAAGACTTGCTTGTTTTTGCATGTTGTAGACCTATTCAGCAGCTTTCGAACAACGTAGAGTTTGTCTACAATTTCCTAGTGTAAGGTACCTTTTGATCGACATATAGAGAGGCGATGTTGCATGGCTCTGACAGGCCTTGCTATGGATTTGCTGCACAAAACACAACTGGAGGGATTCAGTGACTACATCTTGCATTTTCTCCACAAGACTTGAGTCTAAAGACTTGCTTGTTTTTGCATGTTGTAGACCTATTCAGCAGCTTTCGAACAACGTAGAGTTTGTCTACAATTTCCTAGTTAAGGTACCTTTTGATCGACATATAGAGAGGCGGTGTTGCATGGCTCTGACAGGCCTTGCTATGGGATTTGCTGCACAAAACACAACTGGAGGGATTCAGTGACTACATCTTGCATTTTCTCCACAAGACTTGAGTCTAAAGACTTGCTTGTTTTTGCATGTTGTAGACCTATTCAGCAGCTTTCGAACAACGTAGAGTTTGTCTACAATTTCCTAGTTTAAGGTACCTTTTGATCGACATATAGAGAGGCGGTGTTGCATGGCTCTGACAGGCCTTGCTATGGGATTTGCTGCACAAAACACAACTGGAGGGATTCAGTGACTACATCTTGCATTTTCTCCACAAGACTTGAGTCTAAAGACTTGCTTGTTTTTGCATGTTGTAGACCTATTCAGCAGCTTTCGAACAACGTAGAGTTTGTCTACATTTTCCTAGTGTAAGGTACCTTTTGATCGACATATAGAGAGGCGGTGTTGCATGGCTCTGACAGGCCTTGCTATGGATTTGCTGCACAAAACGCAACTGGAGGGATTCAGTGACTACATCTTGCATTTTCTCCACAAGACTTGAGTCTAAAGACTTGCTTGTTTTTGCATGTTGTAGACCTATTCAGCAGCTTTCGAACAACGTAGAGTTTGTCTACATTTTCCTAGTGTAAGGTACCTTTGATCGACATATAGAGAGGCGGTGTTGCATGGCTCTGACAGGCCTTGCTATGGGATTTGCTGCACAAAACACAACTGGAGGGATTCAGTGACTACATCTTGCATTTTCTCCACAAGACTTGAGTCTAAAGACTTGCTTGTTTTTGCATGTTGTAGACCTATTCAGCAGCTTTCGAACAACGTAGAGTTTGTCTACAATTTCCTAGTGTAAGGTACCTTTTGATCGACATATAGAGAGGCGGTGTTGCATGGCTCTGACAGGCCTTGCTATGGATTTGCTGCCAAAACACAACTGGAGGGATTCAGTGACTACATCTTGCATTTTCTCCACAAGACTTGAGTCTTAAGACTTGCTTGTTTTTGCATGTTGTAGACCTATTCAGCAGCTTTCGAACAACGTAGAGTTTGTCTACAATTTCCTAGTGTAAGGTACCTTTTGATCGACATATAGAGAGGCGGTGTTGCATGGCTCTGACAGGCCTTGCTATGGGATTTGCTGCACAAAACACAACTGGAGGGATTCAGTGACTACATCTTGCATTTTCTCCACAAGACTTGAGTCTAAAGACTTGCTTGTTTTGCATGTTGTAGACCTATTCAGCAGCTTTCGAACAACGTAGAGTTTTGTCTACAATTTCCTAGTGTAAGGTACCTTTTGATCGACATATAGAGAGGCGGTGTTGCATGGCTCTGACAGGCCTTGCTATGGGATTTGCTGCACAAAACACAACTGGAGGGATTCAGTGACTACATCTTGCATTTTCTCCACAAGACTTGAGTCTAAAGACTTGCTTGTTTTTGCATGTTGTAGACCTATTCAGCAGCTTTCGAACAACGTAGAGTTTGTCTACAATTTCCTAGTGTAAGGTACCTTTTGATCGACATATAGAGAGGCGAGGTGTTGCATGGCTCTGACAGGCCTTGCTATGGGATTTGCTGCACAAAACACAACTGGAGGGATTCAGTGACTACATCTTGCATTTTCTCCACAAGACTTGAGTCTAAAGACTTGCTTGTTTTTGCATGTTGTAGACCTATTCAGCAGCTTTCGAACAACGTAGAGTTTGTCTACATTTCCTAGTGTAAGGTACCTTTTGATCGACATATAGAGAGGCGATGTTGCATGGCTCTGACAGGCCTTCCTATGGGATTTGCTGCACAAAACACAACTGGAGGGATTCAGTAACTACATCTTGCATTTTCTCCACAAGACTTGAGTCTAAAGACTTGCTTGTTTTTGCATGTTGTAGACCTATTCAGCAGCTTTCGAACAACGTAGAGTTTGTCTACATTTTCCTAGTTAAAGGTACCTTTTGATCGACATATAGAGAGGCGGTGTTGCATGGCTCTGACAGGCCTTGCTATGGATTTGCTGCACAAAACACAACTGGAGGGATTCAGTGACTACATCTTGCATTTTCTCCACAAGACTTCAGTCTAAAGACCTACTTCTTTTTGCATGTTGTAGACCTATTCAGCAGCTTCGAACACGTAGAGTTTGTCTACATTTCCTAGTGTGAAGGTACCTTTTGATCGACATATAGAGAGGCGGTGTTGCATGCTCTGACAGGCCTTGCTATG
>NW_024037071.1:9060488-9103273 GCF_015706575.1 Patiria miniata
CTGACAGGCCTTGCTATGGGATTTGCTGCACAAAACACAACTGGAGGGATTCAGTGACTACATCTTGCATTTTCTCCACAAGACTTGAGTCTAAAAGACTTGCTTGTTTTTGCATGTTGTAGACCTATTCAGCAGCTTTCGAACAACGTAGAGTTTGTCTACAATTTCCTAGTGTAAGGTACCTTTTGATCGACATATAGAGAGGCGATGTTGCATGGCTCTGACAGGCCTTGCTATGGCATTTACTGCACAAAACGCAACTGGAGGGATTCAGTGACTACATCTTGCATTTTCTCCACAAGACTTGAGTCTAAAGACTTGCTTGTTTTTGCATGTTGTAGACCTATTCAGCAGCTTTCGAACAACGTAGAGTTTGTCTACAATTTCCTAGTTTAAGGTACCTTTTGATCGACATATAGAGAGGCGGTGTTGCATGGCTCTGACAGGCCTTGCTATGGGATTTGCTGCACAAAACACAACTGGAGGATTCAGTGACTACATCTTGCATTTTCTCCACAAGACTTGAGTCTAAAGACTTGCTTGTTTTTGCATGTTGTAGACCTATTCAGCAGCTTTCGAACAACGTAGAGTTTGTCTACATTTTCCTAGTTTAGGTACCTTTTGATCGACATATAGAGAGGCGGTGTTGCATGGCTCTGACAGGCCTTGCTATGGGATTTGCTGCACAAAACGCAACTGGAGGGATTCAGTGACTACATCTTGCATTTTCTCCACAAGACTTGAGTCTAAAGACTTGCTTGTTTTTGCATGTTGTAGACCTATTCAGCAGCTTTCGAACAACGTAGAGTTTGTCTACAATTTCCTAGTGTAAGGTACCTTTTGATCGACATATAGAGGCGGTGTTGCATGGCTCTGACAGGCCTTGCTATGGGATTTACTGCACAAAACGCAACTGGAAGGATTCAGTGACTACATCTTGCATTTTCTCCACAAGACTTGAGTCTAAAGACTTGTTTTTGCTTGTTTTGCATGTTGTAGACCTATTCAGCAGCTTTCGAACAACGTAGAGTTTGTCTACATTTTCTAGTGTAAGGTACCTTTTGATCGACATATAGAGAGGCGGTGTTGCATGGCTCTGACAGGCCTTGCTGGAGGATTTACTGCACAAAACGCAACTGGAGGGATTCAGTGACTACATCTTGCATTTTCTCCACAAGACTTGAGTCTAAAGACTTGCTTGTTTTTGCATGTTGTAGACCTATTCAGCAGCTTTCGAACAACGTAGAGTTTGTCTACAATTCCTAGTGTAAGGTACCTTTTGATCGACATATAGAGAGGCGGTGTTGCATGGCTCTGACAGGCCTTGCTATGGGATTTGCTGCACAAAACACAACTGGAGGGATTCAGTGACTACATCTTGCATTTTCTCCACAAGACTTGAGTCTAAAGACTTGCTTGTTTTTGCATGTTGTAGACCTATTCAGCAGCTTTCGAACAACGTAGAGTTTGTCTACATTTTCTAGTTTAAGGTACCTTTTGATCGACATATAGAGAGGCGGTGTTGCATGGCTCTGACAGGCCTTGCTATGGGATTTGCTGCACAAAACACAACTGGAGGGATTCAGTGACTACATCTTGCATTTTCTCCACAAGACTTGAGTCTAAAGACTTGCTTGTTTTTGCATGTTGTAGACCTATTCAGCAGCTTTCGAACAACGTAGAGTTTGTCTACAATTTCCTAGTGTAAGGTACCTTTTGATCGACATATAGAGAGGCGGTGTTGCATGGCTCTGACAGGCCTTGCTATGGGATTTGCTGCACAAAACACAACTGGAGGGATTCAGTGACTACATCTTGCATTTTCTCCACAAGACTTGAGTCTAAAGACTTGCTTGTTTTTGCATGTTGTAGACCTATTCAGCAGCTTTCGAACAACGTAGAGTTTGTCTACAATTTCCTAGTTAAGGTACCTTTTGATCGACATATAGAGAGGCGGTGTTGCATGGCTCTGACAGGCCTTGCTATGGGATTTACTGCACAAAACACAACTGGAGGGATTCAGTGACTACATCTTGCATTTTCTCCACAAGACTTGAGTCTAAAGACTTGCTTTTTTGCATGTTGTAGACCTATTCAGCAGCTTTCGAACAACGTAGAGTTTGTCTACAATTTCCTAGTAAGGTACCTTTTGATCGACATATAGAGAGGCGGTGTTGCATGGCTCTGACAGGCCTTGCTGGGGATTTACTGCACAAAACGCAACTGGAAGGATTCAGTGACTACATCTTGCATTTTCTCCACAAGACTTGAGTCTAAAGACTTGTGTTTTTGCATGTTGTAGACCTATTCAGCAGCTTTCGAACAACGTAGAGTTTGTCTACATTTCCTAGTTTAAGGTACCTTTTGATCGACATATAGAGAGGCGGTGGCATGGCTCTGACAGGCCTTGCTATGGGATTTGCTGCACAAAACACAACTGGAGGGATTCAGTGACTACATCTTGCATTTTCTCCACAAGACTTGAGTCTAAAGACTTGCTTGTTTTTGCATGTTGTAGACCTATTCAGCAGCTTTCGAACAACGTAGAGTTTGTCTACAATTTCCTAGTGTAAGGTACCTTTTGATCGACATATAGAGAGGCGGTGTTGCATGGCTCTGACAGGCCTTGCTATGGCATTTACTGCACAAAACGCAACTGGAGGATTCAGTGACTACATCTTGCATTTTCTCCACAAGACTTGAGTCTAAAGACTTGCTTGTTTTTGCATGTTGTAGACCTATTCAGCAGCTTTCGAACAACGTAGAGTTTGTCTACATTTTCCTAGTTTAAGGTACCTTTTGATCGACATATAGAGAGGCGGTGTTGCATGGCTCTGACAGGCCTTGCTATGGGATTTACTGCACAAAACGCAACTGGAGGGATTCAGTGACTACATCTTGCATTTTCTCCACAAGACTTGAGTCTAAAGACTTGCTTGTTTTTGCATGTTGTAGACCTATTCAGCAGCTTTCGAACAACGTAGAGTTTGTCTACAATTTCCTAGTGTAAGGTACCTTTTGATCGACATATAGAGAGGCGGTGTTGCATGGCTCTGACAGGCCTTGCTATGGATTTGCTGCACAAAACACAACTGGAGGGATTCAGTGACTACATCTTGCATTTTCTCCACAAGACTTGAGTCTAAAGACTTGCTTGTTTTTGCATGTTGTAGACCTATTCAGCAGCTTTCGAACAACGTAGAGTTTGTCTACAATTTTCCTAGTGTAAGGTACCTTTTGATCGACATATAGAGAGGCGGTGTTGCATGGCTCTGACAGGCCTTGCTGGGGATTTACTGCACAAAACACAACTGGAGGGATTCAGTGACTACATCTTGCATTTTCTCCACAAGACTTGAGTCTAAAGACTTGCTTGTTTTTGCATGTTGTAGACCTATTCAGCAGCTTTCGAACAACGTAGAGTTTGTCTA
The DNA here is from genome assembly GCF_015706575.1 of Patiria miniata. Lineage (NCBI taxonomy): Eukaryota > Metazoa > Echinodermata > Asteroidea > Valvatida > Asterinidae > Patiria > Patiria miniata. The sequence continues at coordinate 9,063,920 of NW_024037071.1, forward strand.
CATTTTCCTAGTTTAAGGTACCTTTTGATCGACATATAGAGAGGCGGTGTTGCATGGCTCTGACAGGCCTTGCTATGGGATTTACTGCACAAAACACAACTGGAGGGATTCAGTGACTACATCTTGCATTTTCTCCACAAGACTTGAGTCTAAAGACTTGCTTGTTTTTGCATGTTGTAGACCTATTCAGCAGCTTTCGAACAACGTAGAGTTTGTCTACAATTTCCTAGTGTAAGGTACCTTTTGATCGACATATAGAGAGGCGATGTTGCATGGCTCTGACAGGCCTTGCTATGGCATTTACTGCACAAAACGCAACTGGAGGGATTCAGTGACTACATCTTGCATTTTCTCCACAAGACTTGAGTCTAAAGACTTGCTTGTTTTTGCATGTTGTAGACCTATTCAGCAGCTTTCGAACAACGTAGAGTTTGTCTACAATTTCCTAGTTTAAGGTACCTTTTGATCGACATATAGAGAGGCGGTGTTGCATGGCTCTGACAGGCCTTGCTATGGGATTTGCTGCACAAAACGCAACTGGAGGGATTCAGTGACTACATCTTGCATTTTCTCCACAAGACTTGAGTCTAAAGACTTGCTTGTTTTTGCATGTTGTAGACCTATTCAGCAGCTTTCGAACAACGTAGAGTTTGTCTACATTTTCCTAGTTAAGGTACCTTTTGATCGACATATAGAGAGGCGGTGTTGCATGGCTCTGACAGGCCTTGCTATGGGATTTGCTGCACAAAACACAACTGGAGGGATTCAGTGACTACATCTTGCATTTTCTCCACAAGACTTGAGTCTAAAGACTTGCTTGTTTTTGCATGTTGTAGACCTATTCAGCAGCTTTCGAACAACGTAGAGTTTGTCTACAATTTCCTAGTGTAAGGTACCTTTTGATCGACATATAGAGAGGCGATGTTGCATGGCTCTGACAGGCCTTGCTATGGGATTTACTGCACAAAACGCAACTGGAGGGATTCAGTGACTACATCTTGCATTTTCTCCACAAGACTTGAGTCTAAAGACTTGCTTGTTTTTGCATGTTGTAGACCTATTCAGCAGCTTTCGAACAACGTAGAGTTTGTCTACATTTTCCTAGTTAAGGTACCTTTTGATCGACATATAGAGAGGCGGTGTTGCATGGCTCTGACAGGCCTTGCTATGGGATTTGCTGCACAAAACACAACTGGAGGGATTCAGTGACTACATCTTGCATTTTCTCCACAAGACTTGAGTCTAAAGACTTGCTTGTTTTTGCATGTTGTAGACCTATTCAGCAGCTTTCGAACAACGTAGAGTTTGTCTACAATTTCCTAGTGTAAGGTACCTTTTGATCGACATATAGAGAGGCGGTGTTGCATGGCTCTGACAGGCCTTGCTATGGGATTTGCTGCACAAAACACAACTGGAGGGATTCAGTGACTACATCTTGCATTTTCTCCACAAGACTTGAGTCTAAAGACTTGCTGTTTTTGCATGTTGTAGACCTATTCAGCAGCTTTCGAACAACGTAGAGTTTGTCTAAATTTCCTAGTGTAAGGTACCTTTTGATCGACATATAGAGAGGCGGTGTTGCATGGCTCTGACAGGCCTTGCTATGGGATTTACTGCACAAAACGCAACTGGAGGGATTCAGTGACTACATCTTGCATTTTCTCCACAAGACTTGAGTCTAAAGACTTGCTTGTTTTTGCATGTTGTAGACCTATTCAGCAGCTTTCGAACAACGTAGAGTTTGTCTACATTTTCCTAGTGTAAGGTACCTTTTGATCGACATATAGAGAGGCGGTGTTGCATGGCTCTGACAGGCCTTGCTATGGGATTTACTGCACAAAACACAACTGGAGGATTCAGTGACTACATCTTGCATTTTCTCCACAAGACTTGAGTCTAAAGACTTGCTTGTTTTTGCATGTTGTAGACCTATTCAGCAGCTTTCGAACAACGTAGTAGAGTTTGTCTACAATTTCCTAGTGTAAGGTACCTTTTGATCGACATATAGAGAGGCGGTGTTGCATGGCTCTGACAGGCCTTGCTATGGGATTTACTGCACAAAACGCAACTGGAGGGATTCAGTGACTACATCTTGCATTTTCTCCACAAGACTTGAGTCTAAAGACTTGCTTGTTTTTGCATGTTGTAGACCTATTCAGCAGCTTTCGAACAACGTAGAGTTTGTCTACAATTCCTAGTGTAAGGTACCTTTTGATCGACATATAGAGAGGCGGTGTTGCATGGCTCTGACAGGCCTTGCTATGGGATTTACTGCACAAAACGCAACTGGAGGATTCAGTGACTACATCTTGCATTTTCTCCACAAGACTTGAGTCTAAAGACTTGCTTGTTTTTGCATGTTGTAGACCTATTCAGCAGCTTTCGAACAACGTAGAGTTTGTCTACATTTCCTAGTGTTAAGGTACCTTTTGATCGACATATAGAGAGGCGGTGTTGCATGGCTCTGACAGGCCTTGCTGGAGATTTACTGCACAAAACGCAACTGGAGGGATTCAGTGACTACATCTTGCATTTTCTCCACAAGACTTGAGTCTAAAGACTTGCTTGTTTTTGCATGTTGTAGACCTATTCAGCAGCTTTCGAACAACGTAGAGTTTGTCTACAATTTCCTAGTGTAAGGTACCTTTTGATCGACATATAGAGAGGCGGTGTTGCATGGCTCTGACAGGCCTTGCTATGGGATTTGCTGCACAAAACACAACTGGAGGGATTCAGTGACTACATCTTGCATTTTCTCCACAAGACTTGAGTCTAAAGACTTGCTTGTTTTTGCATGTTGTAGACCTATTCAGCAGCTTTCGAACAACGTAGAGTTTGTCTACAATTTCCTAGTGTAAGGTACCTTTTGATCGACATATAGAGAGGCGGTGTTGCATGGCTCTGACAGGCCTTGCTATGGCATTTACTGCACAAAACGCAACTGGAGGGATTCAGTGACTACATCTTGCATTTTCTCCACAAGACTTGAGTCTAAAGACTTGCTTGTTTTTGCATGTTGTAGACCTATTCAGCAGCTTTCGAACAACGTAGAGTTTGTCTACATTTTCCTAGTTTAAGGTACCTTTTGATCGACATATAGAGAGGCGGTGTTGCATGGCTCTGACAGGCCTTGCTGGAGGATTTACTGCACAAAACGCAACTGGAGGGATTCAGTGACTACATCTTGCATTTTCTCCACAAGACTTGAGTCTAAAGACTTGCTTGTTTTTGCATGTTGTAGACCTATTCAGCAGCTTTCGAACAACGTAGAGTTTGTCTACAATTTCCTAGTGTAAGGTACCTTTTGATCGACATATAGAGAGGCGGTGTTGCATGGCTCTGACAGGCCTTGCTATGGGATTTGCTGCACAAAACACAACTGGAGGGATTCAGTGACTACATCTTGCATTTTCTCCACAAGACTTGAGTCTAAAGACTTGCTTGTTTTTGCATGTTGTAGACCTATTCAGCAGCTTTCGAACAACGTAGAGTTTGTCTACAATTTCCTAGTGTAAGGTACCTTTTGATCGACATATAGAGAGGCGATGTTGCATGGCTCTGACAGGCCTTGCTATGGCATTTACTGCACAAAACGCAACTGGAGGGATTCAGTGACTACATCTTGCATTTTCTCCACAAGACTTGAGTCTAAAGACTTGCTTGTTTTTGCATGTTGTAGACCTATTCAGCAGCTTTCGAACAACGTAGAGTTTGTCTACAATTTCCTAGTTTAAGGTACCTTTTGATCGACATATAGAGAGGCGGTGTTGCATGGCTCTGACAGGCCTTGCTATGGGATTTGCTGCACAAAACGCAACTGGAGGGATTCAGTGACTACATCTTGCATTTTCTCCACAAGACTTGAGTCTAAAGACTTGCTTGTTTTTGCATGTTGTAGACCTATTCAGCAGCTTTCGAACAACGTAGAGTTTGTCTACAATTTCCTAGTGTAAGGTACCTTTTGATCGACATATAGAGAGGCGGTGTTGCATGGCTCTGACAGGCCTTGCTATGGCATTTACTGCACAAAACGCAACTGGAGGGATTCAGTGACTACATCTTGCATTTTCTCCACAAGACTTGAGTCTAAAGACTTGCTTGTTTTTGCATGTTGTAGACCTATTCAGCAGCTTTCGAACAACGTAGAGTTTGTCTACATTTTCCTAGTTTAAGGTACCTTTTGATCGACATATAGAGAGGCGGTGTTGCATGGCTCTGACAGGCCTTGCTGGAGGATTTACTGCACAAAACGCAACTGGAGGGATTCAGTGACTACATCTTGCATTTTCTCCACAAGACTTGAGTCTAAAGACTTGCTTGTTTTTGCATGTTGTAGACCTATTCAGCAGCTTTCGAACAACGTAGAGTTTGTCTACAATTTCCTAGTGTAAGGTACCTTTTGATCGACATATAGAGAGGCGGTGTTGCATGGCTCTGACAGGCCTTGCTATGGGATTTGCTGCACAAAACACAACTGGAGGGATTCAGTGACTACATCTTGCATTTTCTCCACAAGACTTGAGTCTAAAGACTTGCTTGTTTTTGCATGTTGTAGACCTATTCAGCAGCTTTCGAACAACGTAGAGTTTGTCTACAATTTCCTAGTGTAAGGTACCTTTTGATCGACATATAGAGAGGCGATGTTGCATGGCTCTGACAGGCCTTGCTATGGATTTACTGCACAAAACGCAACTGGAGGGATTCAGTGACTACATCTTGCATTTTCTCCACAAGACTTGAGTCTAAAGACTTGCTTGTTTTTGCATGTTGTAGACCTATTCAGCAGCTTTCGAACAACGTAGAGTTTGTCTACAATTTCCTAGTGTAAGGTACCTTTTGATCGACATATAGAGAGGCGGTGTTGCATGGCTCTGACAGGCCTTGCTGGGGATTTACTGCACAAAACGCAACTGGAGGGATTCAGTGACTACATCTTGCATTTTCTCCACAAGACTTGAGTCTAAAGACTTGCTTGTTTTTGCATGTTGTAGACCTATTCAGCAGCTTTCGAACAACGTAGAGTTTGTCTACAATTTCCTAGTTTAAGGTACCTTTTGATCGACATATAGAGAGGCGGTGTTGCATGGCTCTGACAGGCCTTGCTATGGGATTTGCTGCACAAAACGCAACTGGAGGGATTCAGTGACTACATCTTGCATTTTCTCCACAAGACTTGAGTCTAAAGACTTGCTTGTTTTTGCATGTTGTAGACCTATTCAGCAGCTTTCGAACAACGTAGAGTTTGTCTACATTTTCCTAGTTTAAGGTACCTTTTGATCGACATATAGAGAGGCGGTGTTGCATGGCTCTGACAGGCCTTGCTATGGGATTTGCTGCACAAAACACAACTGGAGGGATTCAGTGACTACATCTTGCATTTTCTCCACAAGACTTGAGTCTAAAGACTTGCTTGTTTTTGCATGTTGTAGACCTATTCAGCAGCTTTCGAACAACGTAGAGTTTGTCTACAATTTCCTAGTGTAAGGTACCTTTTGATCGACATATAGAGAGGCGATGTTGCATGGCTCTGACAGGCCTTGCTGGGGATTTACTGCACAAAACGCAACTGGAGGGATTCAGTGACTACATCTTGCATTTTCTCCACAAGACTTGAGTCTAAAGACTTGCTTGTTTTTGCATGTTGTAGACCTATTCAGCAGCTTTCGAACAACGTAGAGTTTGTCTACAATTTCCTAGTGTAAGGTACCTTTTGATCGACATATAGAGAGGCGGTGTTGCATGGCTCTGACAGGCCTTGCTATGGGATTTACTGCACAAAACGCAACTGGAGGGATTCAGTGACTACATCTTGCATTTTCTCCACAAGACTTGAGTCTAAAGACTTGCTTGTTTTTGCATGTTGTAGACCTATTCAGCAGCTTTCGAACAACGTAGAGTTTGTCTACATTTTCCTAGTTAAGGTACCTTTTGATCGACATATAGAGAGGCGGTGTTGCATGGCTCTGACAGGCCTTGCTGGAGGATTTACTGCACAAAACGCAACTGGAGGGATTCAGTGACTACATCTTGCATTTTCTCCACAAGACTTGAGTCTAAAGACTTGCTTGTTTTTGCATGTTGTAGACCTATTCAGCAGCTTTCGAACAACGTAGAGTTTGTCTACATTTTCCTAGTTTAAGGTACCTTTTGATCGACATATAGAGAGGCGGTGTTGCATGGCTCTGACAGGCCTTGCTATGGGATTTGCTGCACAAAACACAACTGGAGGGATTCAGTGACTACATCTTGCATTTTCTCCACAAGACTTGAGTCTAAAGACTTGCTTGTTTTTGCATGTTGTAGACCTATTCAGCAGCTTTCGAACAACGTAGAGTTTGTCTACATTTTCCTAGTTTAAGGTACCTTTTGATCGACATATAGAGAGGCGGTGTTGCATGGCTCTGACAGGCCTTGCTGGGGATTTGCTGCACAAAACGCAACTGGAGGGATTCAGTGACTACATCTTGCATTTTCTCCACAAGACTTGAGTCTAAAGACTTGCTTGTTTTTGCATGTTGTAGACCTATTCAGCAGCTTTCGAACAACGTAGAGTTTGTCTACAATTTCCTAGTGTAAGGTACCTTTTGATCGACATATAGAGAGGCGGTGTTGCATGGCTCTGACAGGCCTTGCTATGGATTTACTGCACAAAACGCAACTGGAGGGATTCAGTGACTACATCTTGCATTTTCTCCACAAGACTTGAGTCTAAAGACTTGCTTGTTTTTGCATGTTGTAGACCTATTCAGCAGCTTTCGAACAACGTAGAGTTTGTCTACATTTTCCTAGTGTAAGGTACCTTTTGATCGACATATAGAGAGGCGATGTTGCATGGCTCTGACAGGCCTTGCTGGGGATTTGCTGCACAAAACGCAACTGGAGGGATTCAGTGACTACATCTTGCATTTTCTCCACAAGACTTGAGTCTAAAGACTTGCTTGTTTTTGCATGTTGTAGACCTATTCAGCAGCTTTCGAACAACGTAGAGTTTGTCTACAATTTCCTAGTGTAAGGTACCTTTTGATCGACATATAGAGAGGCGGTGTTGCATGGCTCTGACAGGCCTTGCTGGGGATTTACTGCACAAAACACAACTGGAGGGATTCAGTGACTACATCTTGCATTTTCTCCACAAGACTTGAGTCTAAAGACTTGCTTGTTTTTGCATGTTGTAGACCTATTCAGCAGCTTTCGAACAACGTAGAGTTTGTCTACATTTTCCTAGTTTAAGGTACCTTTTGATCGACATATAGAGAGGCGGTGTTGCATGGCTCTGACAGGCCTTGCTATGGGATTTGCTGCACAAAACGCAACTGGAGGGATTCAGTGACTACATCTTGCATTTTCTCCACAAGACTTGAGTCTAAAGACTTGCTTGTTTTTGCATGTTGTAGACCTATTCAGCAGCTTTCGAACAACGTAGAGTTTGTCTACAATTTCCTAGTGTAAGGTACCTTTTGATCGACATATAGAGAGGCGGTGTTGCATGGCTCTGACAGGCCTTGCTGGGGATTTACTGCACAAAACACAACTGGAGGGATTCAGTGACTACATCTTGCATTTTCTCCACAAGACTTGAGTCTAAAGACTTGCTTGTTTTTGCATGTTGTAGACCTATTCAGCAGCTTTCGAACAACGTAGAGTTTGTCTACATTTCCTAGTTTAAGGTACCTTTTGATCGACATATAGAGAGGCGGTGTTGCATGGCTCTGACAGGCCTTGCTATGGGATTTGCTGCACAAAACGCAACTGGAGGGATTCAGTGACTACATCTTGCATTTTCTCCACAAGACTTGAGTCTAAAGACTTGCTTGTTTTTGCATGTTGTAGACCTATTCAGCAGCTTTCGAACAACGTAGAGTTTGTCTACATTTTCCTAGTGTAAGGTACCTTTTGATCGACATATAGAGAGGCGGTGTTGCATGGCTCTGACAGGCCTTGCTGGAGGATTTACTGCACAAAACGCAACTGGAGGGATTCAGTGACTACATCTTGCATTTTCTCCACAAGACTTGAGTCTAAAGACTTGCTTGTTTTTGCATGTTGTAGACCTATTCAGCAGCTTTCGAACAACGTAGAGTTTGTCTACATTTTCCTAGTTTAAGGTACCTTTTGATCGACATATAGAGAGGCGGTGTTGCATGGCTCTGACAGGCCTTGCTATGGGATTTGCTGCACAAAACACAACTGGAGGGATTCAGTGACTACATCTTGCATTTTCTCCACAAGACTTGAGTCTAAAGACTTGCTTGTTTTTGCATGTTGTAGACCTATTCAGCAGCTTTCGAACAACGTAGAGTTTGTCTACATTTTCCTAGTGTAAGGTACCTTTTGATCGACATATAGAGAGGCGATGTTGCATGGCTCTGACAGGCCTTGCTGGGGATTTGCTGCACAAAACGCAACTGGAGGGATTCAGTGACTACATCTTGCATTTTCTCCACAAGACTTGAGTCTAAAGACTTGCTTGTTTTTGCATGTTGTAGACCTATTCAGCAGCTTTCGAACAACGTAGAGTTTGTCTACAATTTCCTAGTGTAAGGTACCTTTTGATCGACATATAGAGAGGCGGTGTTGCATGGCTCTGACAGGCCTTGCTATGGGATTTACTGCACAAAACGCAACTGGAGGGATTCAGTGACTACATCTTGCATTTTCTCCACAAGACTTGAGTCTAAAGACTTGCTTGTTTTTGCATGTTGTAGACCTATTCAGCAGCTTTCGAACAACGTAGAGTTTGTCTACATTTTCCTAGTGTAAGGTACCTTTTGATCGACATATAGAGAGGCGGTGTTGCATGGCTCTGACAGGCCTTGCTATGGGATTTGCTGCACAAAACGCAACTGGAGGGATTCAGTGACTACATCTTGCATTTTCTCCACAAGACTTGAGTCTAAAGACTTGCTTGTTTTTGCATGTTGTAGACCTATTCAGCAGCTTTCGAACAACGTAGAGTTTGTCTACAATTTCCTAGTGTAAGGTACCTTTTGATCGACATATAGAGAGGCGGTGTTGCATGGCTCTGACAGGCCTTGCTGGAGGATTTACTGCACAAAACACAACTGGAGGGATTCAGTGACTACATCTTGCATTTTCTCCACAAGACTTGAGTCTAAAGACTTGCTTGTTTTTGCATGTTGTAGACCTATTCAGCAGCTTTCGAACAACGTAGAGTTTGTCTACATTTTCCTAGTTTAAGGTACCTTTTGATCGACATATAGAGAGGCGGTGTTGCATGGCTCTGACAGGCCTTGCTATGGGATTTGCTGCACAAAACGCAACTGGAGGGATTCAGTGACTACATCTTGCATTTTCTCCACAAGACTTGAGTCTAAAGACTTGCTTGTTTTTGCATGTTGTAGACCTATTCAGCAGCTTTCGAACAACGTAGAGTTTGTCTACAATTTCCTAGTGTAAGGTACCTTTTGATCGACATATAGAGAGGCGGTGTTGCATGGCTCTGACAGGCCTTGCTATGGGATTTACTGCACAAAACACAACTGGAGGGATTCAGTGACTACATCTTGCATTTTCTCCACAAGACTTGAGTCTAAAGACTTGCTTGTTTTTGCATGTTGTAGACCTATTCAGCAGCTTTCGAACAACGTAGAGTTTGTCTACATTTTCCTAGTTAAGGTACCTTTTGATCGACATATAGAGAGGCGGTGTTGCATGGCTCTGACAGGCCTTGCTATGGGATTTGCTGCACAAAACGCAACTGGAGGGATTCAGTGACTACATCTTGCATTTTCTCCACAAGACTTGAGTCTAAAGACTTGCTTGTTTTTGCATGTTGTAGACCTATTCAGCAGCTTTCGAACAACGTAGAGTTTGTCTACAATTTCCTAGTGTAAGGTACCTTTTGATCGACATATAGAGAGGCGGTGTTGCATGGCTCTGACAGGCCTTGCTGGGGATTTACTGCACAAAACACAACTGGAGGGATTCAGTGACTACATCTTGCATTTTCTCCACAAGACTTGAGTCTAAAGACTTGCTTGTTTTTGCATGTTGTAGACCTATTCAGCAGCTTTCGAACAACGTAGAGTTTGTCTACAATTTCCTAGTGTAAGGTACCTTTTGATCGACATATAGAGAGGCGGTGTTCCATGGCTGGAGGGATTCAGTGACTACATCTTGCATTTTCTCCACAAGACTTGAGTCTAAAGACTTGCTTGTTTTTGCATGTTGTAGACCTATTCAGCAGCTTTCGAACAACGTAGAGTTTGTCTACAATTTCCTAGTGTAAGGTACCTTTTGATCGACATATAGAGAGGCGGTGTTGCATGGCTCTGACAGGCCTTGCTATGGCATTTACTGCACAAAACGCAACTGGAGGGATTCAGTGACTACATCTTGCATTTTCTCCACAAGACTTGAGTCTAAAGACTTGCTTGTTTTTGCATGTTGTAGACCTATTCAGCAGCTTTCGAACAACGTAGAGTTTGTCTACATTTTCCTAGTTTAAGGTACCTTTTGATCGACATATAGAGAGGCGGTGTTGCATGGCTCTGACAGGCCTTGCTGGAGGATTTACTGCACAAAACGCAACTGGAGGGATTCAGTGACTACATCTTGCATTTTCTCCACAAGACTTGAGTCTAAAGACTTGCTTGTTTTTGCATGTTGTAGACCTATTCAGCAGCTTTCGAACAACGTAGAGTTTGTCTACATTTTCCTAGTTTAAGGTACCTTTTGATCGACATATAGAGAGGCGGTGTTGCATGGCTCTGACAGGCCTTGCTATGGGATTTGCTGCACAAAACACAACTGGAGGGATTCAGTGACTACATCTTGCATTTTCTCCACAAGACTTGAGTCTAAAGACTTGCTTGTTTTTGCATGTTGTAGACCTATTCAGCAGCTTTCGAACAACGTAGAGTTTGTCTACAATTTCCTAGTGTAAGGTACCTTTTGATCGACATATAGAGAGGCGATGTTGCATGGCTCTGACAGGCCTTGCTGGGGATTTGCTGCACAAAACGCAACTGGAGGGATTCAGTGACTACATCTTGCATTTTCTCCACAAGACTTGAGTCTAAAGACTTGCTTGTTTTTGCATGTTGTAGACCTATTCAGCAGCTTTCGAACAACGTAGAGTTTGTCTACAATTTCCTAGTGTAAGGTACCTTTTGATCGACATATAGAGAGGCGGTGTTGCATGGCTCTGACAGGCCTTGCTGGGATTTGCTGCACAAAACGCAACTGGAGGGATTCAGTGACTACATCTTGCATTTTCTCCACAAGACTTGAGTCTAAAGACTTGCTTGTTTTTGCATGTTGTAGACCTATTCAGCAGCTTTCGAACAACGTAGAGTTTGTCTACAATTTCCTAGTGTAAGGTACCTTTTGATCGACATATAGAGAGGCGGTGTTGCATGGCTCTGACAGGCCTTGCTGGGGATTTACTGCACAAAACACAACTGGAGGGATTCAGTGACTACATCTTGCATTTTCTCCACAAGACTTGAGTCTAAAGACTTGCTTGTTTTTGCATGTTGTAGACCTATTCAGCAGCTTTCGAACAACGTAGAGTTTGTCTACATTTTCCTAGTTTAAGGTACCTTTTGATCGACATATAGAGAGGCGGTGTTGCATGGCTCTGACAGGCCTTGCTATGGGATTTGCTGCACAAAACGCAACTGGAGGGATTCAGTGACTACATCTTGCATTTTCTCCACAAGACTTGAGTCTAAAGACTTGCTTGTTTTTGCATGTTGTAGACCTATTCAGCAGCTTTCGAACAACGTAGAGTTTGTCTACAATTTCCTAGTGTAAGGTACCTTTTGATCGACATATAGAGAGGCGGTGTTGCATGGCTCTGACAGGCCTTGCTGGGGATTTACTGCACAAAACACAACTGGAGGGATTCAGTGACTACATCTTGCATTTTCTCCACAAGACTTGAGTCTAAAGACTTGCTTGTTTTTGCATGTTGTAGACCTATTCAGCAGCTTTCGAACAACGTAGAGTTTGTCTACATTTCCTAGTGTAAGGTACCTTTTGATCGACATATAGAGAGGCGGTGTTGCATGGCTCTGACAGGCCTTGCTGGGGATTTGCTGCACAAAACGCAACTGGAGGGATTCAGTGACTACATCTTGCATTTTCTCCACAAGACTTGAGTCTAAAGACTTGCTTGTTTTTGCATGTTGTAGACCTATTCAGCAGCTTTCGAACAACGTAGAGTTTGTCTACAATTTCCTAGTGTAAGGTACCTTTTGATCGACATATAGAGAGGCGGTGTTGCATGGCTGGAGGGATTCAGTGACTACATCTTGCATTTTCTCCACAAGACTTGAGTCTAAAGACTTGCTTGTTTTTGCATGTTGTAGACCTATTCAGCAGCTTTCGAACAACGTAGAGTTTGTCTACAATTTCCTAGTGTAAGGTACCTTTTGATCGACATATAGAGAGGCGGTGTTGCATGGCTCTGACAGGCCTTGCTGGAGGATTTACTGCACAAAACACAACTGGAGGGATTCAGTGACTACATCTTGCATTTTCTCCACAAGACTTGAGTCTAAAGACTTGCTTGTTTTTGCATGTTGTAGACCTATTCAGCAGCTTTCGAACAACGTAGAGTTTGTCTACATTTTCCTAGTTTAAGGTACCTTTTGATCGACATATAGAGAGGCGGTGTTGCATGGCTCTGACAGGCCTTGCTATGGGATTTGCTGCACAAAACACAACTGGAGGGATTCAGTGACTACATCTTGCATTTTCTCCACAAGACTTGAGTCTAAAGACTTGCTTGTTTTTGCATGTTGTAGACCTATTCAGCAGCTTTCGAACAACGTAGAGTTTGTCTACAATTTCCTAGTGTAAGGTACCTTTTGATCGACATATAGAGAGGCGGTGTTGCATGGCTCTGACAGGCCTTGCTATGGGATTTACTGCACAAAACGCAACTGGAGGGATTCAGTGACTACATCTTGCATTTTCTCCACAAGACTTGAGTCTAAAGACTTGCTTGTTTTTGCATGTTGTAGACCTATTCAGCAGCTTTCGAACAACGTAGAGTTTGTCTACATTTTCCTAGTTTAAGGTACCTTTTGATCGACATATAGAGAGGCGGTGTTGCATGGCTCTGACAGGCCTTGCTATGGGATTTGCTGCACAAAACGCAACTGGAGGGATTCAGTGACTACATCTTGCATTTTCTCCACAAGACTTGAGTCTAAAGACTTGCTTGTTTTTGCATGTTGTAGACCTATTCAGCAGCTTTCGAACAACGTAGAGTTTGTCTACAATTTCCTAGTGTAAGGTACCTTTTGATCGACATATAGAGAGGCGGTGTTGCATGGCTCTGACAGGCCTTGCTATGGGATTTACTGCACAAAACACAACTGGAGGGATTCAGTGACTACATCTTGCATTTTCTCCACAAGACTTGAGTCTAAAGACTTGCTTGTTTTTGCATGTTGTAGACCTATTCAGCAGCTTTCGAACAACGTAGAGTTTGTCTACATTTCCTAGTTTAAGGTACCTTTTGATCGACATATAGAGAGGCGGTGTTGCATGGCTCTGACAGGCCTTGCTGGGGATTTACTGCACAAAACGCAACTGGAAGGATTCAGTGACTACATCTTGCATTTTCTCCACAAGACTTGAGTCTAAAGACTTGCTTGTTTTTGCATGTTGTAGACCTATTCAGCAGCTTTCGAACAACGTAGAGTTTGTCTACATTTTCCTAGTTTAAGGTACCTTTTGATCGACATATAGAGAGGCGGTGTTGCATGGCTCTGACAGGCCTTGCTATGGGATTTGCTGCACAAAACACAACTGGAGGGATTCAGTGACTACATCTTGCATTTTCTCCACAAGACTTGAGTCTAAAGACTTGCTTGTTTTTGCATGTTGTAGACCTATTCAGCAGCTTTCGAACAACGTAGAGTTTGTCTACAATTTCCTAGTGTAAGGTACCTTTTGATCGACATATAGAGAGGCGGTGTTGCATGGCTCTGACAGGCCTTGCTATGGGATTTGCTGCACAAAACGCAACTGGAGGGATTCAGTGACTACATCTTGCATTTTCTCCACAAGACTTGAGTCTAAAGACTTGCTTGTTTTTGCATGTTGTAGACCTATTCAGCAGCTTTCGAACAACGTAGAGTTTGTCTACAATTTCCTAGTGTAAGGTACCTTTTGATCGACATATAGAGAGGCGGTGTTGCATGGCTCTGACAGGCCTTGCTGGGGATTTACTGCACAAAACACAACTGGAGGGATTCAGTGACTACATCTTGCATTTTCTCCACAAGACTTGAGTCTAAAGACTTGCTTGTTTTTGCATGTTGTAGACCTATTCAGCAGCTTTCGAACAACGTAGAGTTTGTCTACATTTTCCTAGTTAAGGTACCTTTTGATCGACATATAGAGAGGCGGTGTTGCATGGCTCTGACAGGCCTTGCTGGGGATTTACTGCACAAAACGCAACTGGAGGGATTCAGTGACTACATCTTGCATTTTCTCCACAAGACTTGAGTCTAAAGACTTGCTTGTTTTTGCATGTTGTAGACCTATTCAGCAGCTTTCGAACAACGTAGAGTTTGTCTACATTTTCCTAGTGTAAGGTACCTTTTGATCGACATATAGAGAGGCGGTGTTGCATGGCTCTGACAGGCCTTGCTATGGGATTTGCTGCACAAAACACAACTGGAGGGATTCAGTGACTACATCTTGCATTTTCTCCACAAGACTTGAGTCTAAAGACTTGCTTGTTTTTGCATGTTGTAGACCTATTCAGCAGCTTTCGAACAACGTAGAGTTTGTCTACAATTTCCTAGTGTAAGGTACCTTTTGATCGACATATAGAGAGGCGGTGTTGCATGGCTCTGACAGGCCTTGCTGGGGATTTGCTGCACAAAACGCAACTGGAGGGATTCAGTGACTACATCTTGCATTTTCTCCACAAGACTTGAGTCTAAAGACTTGCTTGTTTTTGCATGTTGTAGACCTATTCAGCAGCTTTCGAACAACGTAGAGTTTGTCTACAATTTCCTAGTTTAAGGTACCTTTTGATCGACATATAGAGAGGCGGTGTTGCATGGCTCTGACAGGCCTTGCTATGGGATTTGCTGCACAAAACGCAACTGGAGGGATTCAGTGACTACATCTTGCATTTTCTCCACAAGACTTGAGTCTAAAGACTTGCTTGTTTTTGCATGTTGTAGACCTATTCAGCAGCTTTCGAACAACGTAGAGTTTGTCTACAATTTCCTAGTGTAAGGTACCTTTTGATCGACATATAGAGAGGCGGTGTTGCATGGCTCTGACAGGCCTTGCTATGGGATTTGCTGCACAAAACACAACTGGAGGGATTCAGTGACTACATCTTGCATTTTCTCCACAAGACTTGAGTCTAAAGACTTGCTTGTTTTTGCATGTTGTAGACCTATTCAGCAGCTTTCGAACAACGTAGAGTTTGTCTACAATTTCCTAGTGTAAGGTACCTTTTGATCGACATATAGAGAGGCGGTGTTGCATGGCTCTGACAGGCCTTGCTGGGGATTTACTGCACAAAACACAACTGGAGGGATTCAGTGACTACATCTTGCATTTTCTCCACAAGACTTGAGTCTAAAGACTTGCTTGTTTTTGCATGTTGTAGACCTATTCAGCAGCTTTCGAACAACGTAGAGTTTGTCTACATTTTCCTAGTTTAAGGTACCTTTTGATCGACATATAGAGAGGCGGTGTTGCATGGCTCTGACAGGCCTTGCTGGGGATTTACTGCACAAAACGCAACTGGAGGGATTCAGTGACTACATCTTGCATTTTCTCCACAAGACTTGAGTCTAAAGACTTGCTTGTTTTTGCATGTTGTAGACCTATTCAGCAGCTTTCGAACAACGTAGAGTTTGTCTACATTTTCCTAGTTTAAGGTACCTTTTGATCGACATATAGAGAGGCGGTGTTGCATGGCTCTGACAGGCCTTGCTATGGGATTTGCTGCACAAAACACAACTGGAGGGATTCAGTGACTACATCTTGCATTTTCTCCACAAGACTTGAGTCTAAAGACTTGCTTGTTTTTGCATGTTGTAGACCTATTCAGCAGCTTTCGAACAACGTAGAGTTTGTCTACAATTTCCTAGTGTAAGGTACCTTTTGATCGACATATAGAGAGGCGGTGTTGCATGGCTCTGACAGGCCTTGCTGGGGATTTGCTGCACAAAACGCAACTGGAGGGATTCAGTGACTACATCTTGCATTTTCTCCACAAGACTTGAGTCTAAAGACTTGCTTGTTTTTGCATGTTGTAGACCTATTCAGCAGCTTTCGAACAACGTAGAGTTTGTCTACAATTTCCTAGTTTAAGGTACCTTTTGATCGACATATAGAGAGGCGGTGTTGCATGGCTCTGACAGGCCTTGCTATGGGATTTGCTGCACAAAACGCAACTGGAGGGATTCAGTGACTACATCTTGCATTTTCTCCACAAGACTTGAGTCTAAAGACTTGCTTGTTTTTGCATGTTGTAGACCTATTCAGCAGCTTTCGAACAACGTAGAGTTTGTCTACAATTTCCTAGTGTAAGGTACCTTTTGATCGACATATAGAGAGGCGGTGTTGCATGGCTCTGACAGGCCTTGCTATGGGATTTGCTGCACAAAACACAACTGGAGGGATTCAGTGACTACATCTTGCATTTTCTCCACAAGACTTGAGTCTAAAGACTTGCTTGTTTTTGCATGTTGTAGACCTATTCAGCAGCTTTCGAACAACGTAGAGTTTGTCTACAATTTCCTAGTGTAAGGTACCTTTTGATCGACATATAGAGAGGCGGTGTTGCATGGCTCTGACAGGCCTTGCTATGGATTTACTGCACAAAACGCAACTGGAGGGATTCAGTGACTACATCTTGCATTTTCTCCACAAGACTTGAGTCTAAAGACTTGCTTGTTTTTGCATGTTGTAGACCTATTCAGCAGCTTTCGAACAACGTAGAGTTTGTCTACATTTTCCTAGTTTAAGGTACCTTTTGATCGACATATAGAGAGGCGGTGTTGCATGGCTCTGACAGGCCTTGCTGGGGATTTACTGCACAAAACGCAACTGGAGGGATTCAGTGACTACATCTTGCATTTTCTCCACAAGACTTGAGTCTAAAGACTTGCTTGTTTTTGCATGTTGTAGACCTATTCAGCAGCTTTCGAACAACGTAGAGTTTGTCTACATTTTCCTAGTTTAAGGTACCTTTTGATCGACATATAGAGAGGCGGTGTTGCATGGCTCTGACAGGCCTTGCTATGGGATTTGCTGCACAAAACACAACTGGAGGGATTCAGTGACTACATCTTGCATTTTCTCCACAAGACTTGAGTCTAAAGACTTGCTTGTTTTTGCATGTTGTAGACCTATTCAGCAGCTTTCGAACAACGTAGAGTTTGTCTACATTTTCCTAGTTTAAGGTACCTTTTGATCGACATATAGAGAGGCGGTGTTGCATGGCTCTGACAGGCCTTGCTATGGGATTTGCTGCACAAAACGCAACTGGAGGGATTCAGTGACTACATCTTGCATTTTCTCCACAAGACTTGAGTCTAAAGACTTGCTTGTTTTTGCATGTTGTAGACCTATTCAGCAGCTTTCGAACAACGTAGAGTTTGTCTACAATTTCCTAGTGTAAGGTACCTTTTGATCGACATATAGAGAGGCGGTGTTGCATGGCTCTGACAGGCCTTGCTGGAGGGATTTACTGCACAAAACACAACTGGAGGGATTCAGTGACTACATCTTGCATTTTCTCCACAAGACTTGAGTCTAAAGACTTGCTTGTTTTTGCATGTTGTAGACCTATTCAGCAGCTTTCGAACAACGTAGAGTTTGTCTACATTTTCCTAGTTTAAGGTACCTTTTGATCGACATATAGAGAGGCGGTGTTGCATGGCTCTGACAGGCCTTGCTGGGGATTTACTGCACAAAACGCAACTGGAGGGATTCAGTGACTACATCTTGCATTTTCTCCACAAGACTTGAGTCTAAAGACTTGCTTGTTTTTGCATGTTGTAGACCTATTCAGCAGCTTTCGAACAACGTAGAGTTTGTCTACATTTCCTAGTTTAAGGTACCTTTTGATCGACATATAGAGAGGCGGTGTTGCATGGCTCTGACAGGCCTTGCTATGGGATTTGCTGCACAAAACACAACTGGAGGGATTCAGTGACTACATCTTGCATTTTCTCCACAAGACTTGAGTCTAAAGACTTGCTTGTTTTTGCATGTTGTAGACCTATTCAGCAGCTTTCGAACAACGTAGAGTTTGTCTACAATTTCCTAGTGTAAGGTACCTTTTGATCGACATATAGAGAGGCGGTGTTGCATGGCTCTGACAGGCCTTGCTATGGATTTGCTGCACAAAACGCAACTGGAGGGATTCAGTGACTACATCTTGCATTTTCTCCACAAGACTTGAGTCTAAAGACTTGCTTGTTTTTGCATGTTGTAGACCTATTCAGCAGCTTTCGAACAACGTAGAGTTTGTCTACAATTTCCTAGTGTAAGGTACCTTTTGATCGACATATAGAGAGGCGGTGTTGCATGGCTCTGACAGGCCTTGCTGGGGATTTACTGCACAAAACACAACTGGAGGGATTCAGTGACTACATCTTGCATTTTCTCCACAAGACTTGAGTCTAAAGACTTGCTTGTTTTTGCATGTTGTAGACCTATTCAGCAGCTTTCGAACAACGTAGAGTTTGTCTACATTTTCCTAGTTTAAGGTACCTTTTGATCGACATATAGAGAGGCGGTGTTGCATGGCTCTGACAGGCCTTGCTGGAGGATTTACTGCACAAAACGCAACTGGAGGGATTCAGTGACTACATCTTGCATTTTCTCCACAAGACTTGAGTCTAAAGACTTGCTTGTTTTTGCATGTTGTAGACCTATTCAGCAGCTTTCGAACAACGTAGAGTTTGTCTACATTTTCCTAGTTTAAGGTACCTTTTGATCGACATATAGAGAGGCGGTGTTGCATGGCTCTGACAGGCCTTGCTATGGGATTTGCTGCACAAAACACAACTGGAGGGATTCAGTGACTACATCTTGCATTTTCTCCACAAGACTTGAGTCTAAAGACTTGCTTGTTTTTGCATGTTGTAGACCTATTCAGCAGCTTTCGAACAACGTAGAGTTTGTCTACATTTTCCTAGTTAAGGTACCTTTTGATCGACATATAGAGAGGCGGTGTTGCATGGCTCTGACAGGCCTTGCTATGGGATTTGCTGCACAAAACACAACTGGAGGGATTCAGTGACTACATCTTGCATTTTCTCCACAAGACTTGAGTCTAAAGACTTGCTTGTTTTTGCATGTTGTAGACCTATTCAGCAGCTTTCGAACAACGTAGAGTTTGTCTACAATTTCCTAGTGTAAGGTACCTTTTGATCGACATATAGAGAGGCGATGTTGCATGGCTCTGACAGGCCTTGCTATGGCATTTACTGCACAAAACGCAACTGGAGGGATTCAGTGACTACATCTTGCATTTTCTCCACAAGACTTGAGTCTAAAGACTTGCTTGTTTTTGCATGTTGTAGACCTATTCAGCAGCTTTCGAACAACGTAGAGTTTGTCTACATTTTCCTAGTGTAAGGTACCTTTTGATCGACATATAGAGAGGCGGTGTTGCATGGCTCTGACAGGCCTTGCTATGGGATTTGCTGCACAAAACACAACTGGAGGGATTCAGTGACTACATCTTGCATTTTCTCCACAAGACTTGAGTCTAAAGACTTGCTTGTTTTTGCATGTTGTAGACCTATTCAGCAGCTTTCGAACAACGTAGAGTTTGTCTACATTTTCTAGTGTAAGGTACCTTTTGATCGACATATAGAGAGGCGGTGTTGCATGGCTCTGACAGGCCTTGCTGGGGATTTACTGCACAAAACGCAACTGGAGGGATTCAGTGACTACATCTTGCATTTTCTCCACAAGACTTGAGTCTAAAGACTTTTTGTTTTTGCATGTTGTAGACCTATTCAGCAGCTTTCGAACAACGTAGAGTTTGTCTACATTTTCCTAGTGTAAGGTACCTTTTGATCGACATATAGAGAGGCGGTGTTGCATGGCTCTGACAGGCCTTGCTATGGGATTTGCTGCACAAAACGCAACTGGAGGGATTCAGTGACTACATCTTGCATTTTCTCCACAAGACTTGAGTCTAAAGACTTGCTTGTTTTTGCATGTTGTAGACCTATTCAGCAGCTTTCGAACAACGTAGAGTTTGTCTACAATTTCCTAGTGTAAGGTACCTTTTGATCGACATATAGAGAGGCGGTGTTGCATGGCTCTGACAGGCCTTGCTGGGGATTTACTGCACAAAACACAACTGGAGGGATTCAGTGACTACATCTTGCATTTTCTCCACAAGACTTGAGTCTAAAGACTTGCTTGTTTTTGCATGTTGTAGACCTATTCAGCAGCTTTCGAACAACGTAGAGTTTGTCTACATTTTCCTAGTTTAAGGTACCTTTTGATCGACATATAGAGAGGCGGTGTTGCATGGCTCTGACAGGCCTTGCTATGGGATTTGCTGCACAAAACACAACTGGAGGGATTCAGTGACTACATCTTGCATTTTCTCCACAAGACTTGAGTCTAAAGACTTGCTTGTTTTTGCATGTTGTAGACCTATTCAGCAGCTTTCGAACAACGTAGAGTTTGTCTACATTTCCTAGTGTAAGGTACCTTTTGATCGACATATAGAGAGGCGGTGTTGCATGGCTCTGACAGGCCTTGCTGGAGGATTTACTGCACAAAACGCAACTGGAGGGATTCAGTGACTACATCTTGCATTTTCTCCACAAGACTTGAGTCTAAAGACTTGCTTTTTTTGCATGTTGTAGACCTATTCAGCAGCTTTCGAACAACGTAGAGTTTGTCTACATTTTCCTAGTTTAAGGTACCTTTTGATCGACATATAGAGAGGCGGTGTTGCATGGCTCTGACAGGCCTTGCTATGGGATTTGCTGCACAAAACGCAACTGGAGGGATTCAGTGACTACATCTTGCATTTTCTCCACAAGACTTGAGTCTAAAGACTTGCTTGTTTTTGCATGTTGTAGACCTATTCAGCAGCTTTCGAACAACGTAGAGTTTGTCTACAATTTCCTAGTGTAAGGTACCTTTTGATCGACATATAGAGAGGCGGTGTTGCATGGCTCTGACAGGCCTTGCTATGGATTTACTGCACAAAACGCAACTGGAGGGATTCAGTGACTACATCTTGCATTTTCTCCACAAGACTTGAGTCTAAAGACTTGCTTGTTTTTGCATGTTGTAGACCTATTCAGCAGCTTTCGAACAACGTAGAGTTTGTCTACATTTTCCTAGTTTAAGGTACCTTTTGATCGACATATAGAGAGGCGGTGTTGCATGGCTCTGACAGGCCTTGCTATGGGATTTGCTGCACAAAACACAACTGGAGGGATTCAGTGACTACATCTTGCATTTTCTCCACAAGACTTGAGTCTAAAGACTTGCTTGTTTTTGCATGTTGTAGACCTATTCAGCAGCTTTCGAACAACGTAGAGTTTGTCTACAATTTCCTAGTGTAAGGTACCTTTTGATCGACATATAGAGAGGCGGTGTTGCATGGCTCTGACAGGCCTTGCTATGGCATTTACTGCACAAAACGCAACTGGAGGGATTCAGTGACTACATCTTGCATTTTCTCCACAAGACTTGAGTCTAAAGACTTGCTTGTTTTTGCATGTTGTAGACCTATTCAGCAGCTTTCGAACAACGTAGAGTTTGTCTACATTTTCCTAGTTAAGGTACCTTTTGATCGACATATAGAGAGGCGGTGTTGCATGGCTCTGACAGGCCTTGCTGGGATTTACTGCACAAAACACAACTGGAGGGATTCAGTGACTACATCTTGCATTTTCTCCACAAGACTTGAGTCTAAAGACTTGCTTGTTTTTGCATGTTGTAGACCTATTCAGCAGCTTTCGAACAACGTAGAGTTTGTCTACATTTTCCTAGTTTAAGGTACCTTTTGATCGACATATAGAGAGGCGGTGTTGCATGGCTCTGACAGGCCTTGCTATGGGATTTACTGCACAAAACGCAACTGGAGGGATTCAGTGACTACATCTTGCATTTTCTCCACAAGACTTGAGTCTAAAGACTTGCTTGTTTTTGCATGTTGTAGACCTATTCAGCAGCTTTCGAACAACGTAGAGTTTGTCTACAATTTCCTAGTGTAAGGTACCTTTTGATCGACATATAGAGAGGCGGTGTTGCATGGCTCTGACAGGCCTTGCTGGAGGATTTACTGCACAAAACGCAACTGGAGGGATTCAGTGACTACATCTTGCATTTTCTCCACAAGACTTGAGTCTAAAGACTTGCTTGTTTTTGCATGTTGTAGACCTATTCAGCAGCTTTCGAACAACGTAGAGTTTGTCTACAATTTCCTAGTGTAAGGTACCTTTTGATCGACATATAGAGAGGCGGTGTTGCATGGCTCTGACAGGCCTTGCTATGGGATTTGCTGCACAAAACACAACTGGAGGGATTCAGTGACTACATCTTGCATTTTCTCCACAAGACTTGAGTCTAAAGACTTGCTTGTTTTTGCATGTTGTAGACCTATTCAGCAGCTTTCGAACAACGTAGAGTTTGTCTACATTTTCCTAGTGTAAGGTACCTTTTGATCGACATATAGAGAGGCGGTGTTGCATGGCTCTGACAGGCCTTGCTATGGGATTTGCTGCACAAAACACAACTGGAGGGATTCAGTGACTACATCTTGCATTTTCTCCACAAGACTTGAGTCTAAAGACTTGCTTGTTTTTGCATGTTGTAGACCTATTCAGCAGCTTTCGAACAACGTAGAGTTTGTCTACAATTTCCTAGTGTAAGGTACCTTTTGATCGACATATAGAGAGGCGGTGTTGCATGGCTCTGACAGGCCTTGCTATGGGATTTGCTGCACAAAACACAACTGGAGGGATTCAGTGACTACATCTTGCATTTTCTCCACAAGACTTGAGTCTAAAGACTTGCTTGTTTTTGCATGTTGTAGACCTATTCAGCAGCTTTCGAACAACGTAGAGTTTGTCTACATTTTCCTAGTTTAAGGTACCTTTTGATCGACATATAGAGAGGCGGTGTTGCATGGCTCTGACAGGCCTTGCTGGGGATTTACTGCACAAAACGCAACTGGAGGGATTCAGTGACTACATCTTGCATTTTCTCCACAAGACTTGAGTCTAAAGACTTTTTTTTTGCATGTTGTAGACCTATTCAGCAGCTTTCGAACAACGTAGAGTTTGTCTACATTTTCCTAGTGTAAGGTACCTTTTGATCGACATATAGAGAGGCGGTGTTGCATGGCTCTGACAGGCCTTGCTATGGGATTTGCTGCACAAAACGCAACTGGAGGGATTCAGTGACTACATCTTGCATTTTCTCCACAAGACTTGAGTCTAAAGACTTGCTTGTTTTTGCATGTTGTAGACCTATTCAGCAGCTTTCGAACAACGTAGAGTTTGTCTACAATTTCCTAGTGTAAGGTACCTTTTGATCGACATATAGAGAGGCGGTGTTGCATGGCTCTGACAGGCCTTGCTGGGGATTTACTGCACAAAACACAACTGGAGGGATTCAGTGACTACATCTTGCATTTTCTCCACAAGACTTGAGTCTAAAGACTTGCTTGTTTTTGCATGTTGTAGACCTATTCAGCAGCTTTCGAACAACGTAGAGTTTGTCTACATTTTCCTAGTGTAAGGTACCTTTTGATCGACATATAGAGAGGCGGTGTTGCATGGCTCTGACAGGCCTTGCTATGGGATTTGCTGCACAAAACACAACTGGAGGGATTCAGTGACTACATCTTGCATTTTCTCCACAAGACTTGAGTCTAAAGACTTGCTTTTTTTGCATGTTGTAGACCTATTCAGCAGCTTTCGAACAACGTAGAGTTTGTCTACATTTTCCTAGTGTAAGGTACCTTTTGATCGACATATAGAGAGGCGGTGTTGCATGGCTCTGACAGGCCTTGCTGGGGATTTACTGCACAAAACGCAACTGGAGGGATTCAGTGACTACATCTTGCATTTTCTCCACAAGACTTGAGTCTAAAGACTTGCTTGTTTTTGCATGTTGTAGACCTATTCAGCAGCTTTCGAACAACGTAGAGTTTGTCTACATTTTCCTAGTTTAAGGTACCTTTTGATCGACATATAGAGAGGCGGTGTTGCATGGCTCTGACAGGCCTTGCTATGGGATTTGCTGCACAAAACGCAACTGGAGGGATTCAGTGACTACATCTTGCATTTTCTCCACAAGACTTGAGTCTAAAGACTTGCTTGTTTTTGCATGTTGTAGACCTATTCAGCAGCTTTCGAACAACGTAGAGTTTGTCTACAATTTCCTAGTGTAAGGTACCTTTTGATCGACATATAGAGAGGCGGTGTTGCATGGCTCTGACAGGCCTTGCTATGGCATTTACTGCACAAAACGCAACTGGAGGGATTCAGTGACTACATCTTGCATTTTCTCCACAAGACTTGAGTCTAAAGACTTGCTTGTTTTTGCATGTTGTAGACCTATTCAGCAGCTTTCGAACAACGTAGAGTTTGTCTACATTTTCCTAGTTTAAGGTACCTTTTGATCGACATATAGAGAGGCGGTGTTGCATGGCTCTGACAGGCCTTGCTATGGGATTTGCTGCACAAAACACAACTGGAGGGATTCAGTGACTACATCTTGCATTTTCTCCACAAGACTTGAGTCTAAAGACTTGCTTGTTTTTGCATGTTGTAGACCTATTCAGCAGCTTTCGAACAACGTAGAGTTTGTCTACAATTTCCTAGTGTAAGGTACCTTTTGATCGACATATAGAGAGGCGGTGTTGCATGGCTCTGACAGGCCTTGCTATGGGATTTACTGCACAAAACGCAACTGGAGGGATTCAGTGACTACATCTTGCATTTTCTCCACAAGACTTGAGTCTAAAGACTTGCTTGTTTTTGCATGTTGTAGACCTATTCAGCAGCTTTCGAACAACGTAGAGTTTGTCTACATTTTCCTAGTTTAAGGTACCTTTTGATCGACATATAGAGAGGCGGTGTTGCATGGCTCTGACAGGCCTTGCTGGGGATTTACTGCACAAAACACAACTGGAGGGATTCAGTGACTACATCTTGCATTTTCTCCACAAGACTTGAGTCTAAAGACTTGCTTGTTTTTGCATGTTGTAGACCTATTCAGCAGCTTTCGAACAACGTAGAGTTTGTCTACATTTTCCTAGTTTAAGGTACCTTTTGATCGACATATAGAGAGGCGATGTTGCATGGCTCTGACAGGCCTTGCTATGGCATTTACTGCACAAAACGCAACTGGAGGGATTCAGTGACTACATCTTGCATTTTCTCCACAAGACTTGAGTCTAAAGACTTGCTTGTTTTTGCATGTTGTAGACCTATTCAGCAGCTTTCGAACAACGTAGAGTTTGTCTACAATTTCCTAGTGTAAGGTACCTTTTGATCGACATATAGAGAGGCGGTGTTGCATGGCTCTGACAGGCCTTGCTATGGGATTTACTGCACAAAACGCAACTGGAGGGATTCAGTGACTACATCTTGCATTTTCTCCACAAGACTTGAGTCTAAAGACTTGCTTGTTTTTGCATGTTGTAGACCTATTCAGCAGCTTTCGAACAACGTAGAGTTTGTCTACAATTTCCTAGTGTAAGGTACCTTTTGATCGACATATAGAGAGGCGGTGTTGCATGGCTCTGACAGGCCTTGCTATGGGATTTGCTGCACAAAACACAACTGGAGGGATTCAGTGACTACATCTTGCATTTTCTCCACAAGACTTGAGTCTAAAGACTTGCTTGTTTTTGCATGTTGTAGACCTATTCAGCAGCTTTCGAACAACGTAGAGTTTGTCTACATTTTCCTAGTGTAAGGTACCTTTTGATCGACATATAGAGAGGCGGTGTTGCATGGCTCTGACAGGCCTTGCTATGGGATTTGCTGCACAAAACACAACTGGAGGGATTCAGTGACTACATCTTGCATTTTCTCCACAAGACTTGAGTCTAAAGACTTGCTTGTTTTTGCATGTTGTAGACCTATTCAGCAGCTTTCGAACAACGTAGAGTTTGTCTACAATTTCCTAGTGTAAGGTACCTTTTGATCGACATATAGAGAGGCGGTGTTGCATGGCTCTGACAGGCCTTGCTATGGGATTTGCTGCACAAAACACAACTGGAGGGATTCAGTGACTACATCTTGCATTTTCTCCACAAGACTTGAGTCTAAAGACTTGCTTGTTTTTGCATGTTGTAGACCTATTCAGCAGCTTTCGAACAACGTAGAGTTTGTCTACAATTTCCTAGTGTAAGGTACCTTTTGATCGACATATAGAGAGGCGGTGTTGCATGGCTCTGACAGGCCTTGCTGGGGATTTACTGCACAAAACGCAACTGGAGGGATTCAGTGACTACATCTTGCATTTTCTCCACAAGACTTGAGTCTAAAGACTTGCTTGTTTTTGCATGTTGTAGACCTATTCAGCAGCTTTCGAACAACGTAGAGTTTGTCTACAATTTCCTAGTGTAAGGTACCTTTTGATCGACATATAGAGAGGCGGTGTTGCATGGCTCTGACAGGCCTTGCTATGGGATTTGCTGCACAAAACACAACTGGAGGGATTCAGTGACTACATCTTGCATTTTCTCCACAAGACTTGAGTCTAAAGACTTGCTTGTTTTTGCATGTTGTAGACCTATTCAGCAGCTTTCGAACAACGTAGAGTTTGTCTACATTTTCCTAGTGTAAGGTACCTTTTGATCGACATATAGAGAGGCGGTGTTGCATGGCTCTGACAGGCCTTGCTATGGGATTTGCTGCACAAAACACAACTGGAGGGATTCAGTGACTACATCTTGCATTTTCTCCACAAGACTTGAGTCTAAAGACTTGCTTGTTTTTGCATGTTGTAGACCTATTCAGCAGCTTTCGAACAACGTAGAGTTTGTCTAAATTTTCCTAGTGTAAGGTACCTTTTGATCGACATATAGAGAGGCGATGTTGCATGGCTCTGACAGGCCTTGCTATGGGATTTACTGCACAAAACGCAACTGGAGGGATTCAGTGACTACATCTTGCATTTTCTCCACAAGACTTGAGTCTAAAGACTTGCTTGTTTTTGCATGTTGTAGACCTATTCAGCAGCTTTCGAACAACGTAGAGTTTGTCTACATTTCCTAGTGTAAGGTACCTTTTGATCGACATATAGAGAGGCGGTGTTGCATGGCTCTGACAGGCCTTGCTATGGGATTTGCTGCACAAAACGCAACTGGAGGGATTCAGTGACTACATCTTGCATTTTCTCCACAAGACTTGAGTCTAAAGACTTGCTTGTTTTTGCATGTTGTAGACCTATTCAGCAGCTTTCGAACAACGTAGAGTTTGTCTACAATTTCCTAGTGTAAGGTACCTTTTGATCGACATATAGAGAGGCGGTGTTGCATGGCTCTGACAGGCCTTGCTATGGGATTTACTGCACAAAACGCAACTGGAGGGATTCAGTGACTACATCTTGCATTTTCTCCACAAGACTTGAGTCTAAAGACTTGCTTGTTTTTGCATGTTGTAGACCTATTCAGCAGCTTTCGAACAACGTAGAGTTTGTCTACAATTTCCTAGTGTAAGGTACCTTTTGATCGACATATAGAGAGGCGGTGTTGCATGGCTCTGACAGGCCTTGCTATGGGATTTGCTGCACAAAACACAACTGGAGGGATTCAGTGACTACATCTTGCATTTTCTCCACAAGACTTGAGTCTAAAGACTTGCTTGTTTTTGCATGTTGTAGACCTATTCAGCAGCTTTCGAACAACGTAGAGTTTGTCTACAATTTCCTAGTGTAAGGTACCTTTTGATCGACATATAGAGAGGCGGTGTTGCATGGCTCTGACAGGCCTTGCTATGGGATTTGCTGCACAAAACACAACTGGAGGGATTCAGTGACTACATCTTGCATTTTCTCCACAAGACTTGAGTCTAAAGACTTGCTTGTTTTTGCATGTTGTAGACCTATTCAGCAGCTTTCGAACAACGTAGAGTTTGTCTACATTTTCCTAGTTTAAGGTACCTTTTGATCGACATATAGAGAGGCGGTGTTGCATGGCTCTGACAGGCCTTGCTATGGGATTTGCTGCACAAAACACAACTGGAGGGATTCAGTGACTACATCTTGCATTTTCTCCACAAGACTTGAGTCTAAAGACTTGCTTGTTTTTGCATGTTGTAGACCTATTCAGCAGCTTTCGAACAACGTAGAGTTTGTCTACAATTTCCTAGTGTAAGGTACCTTTTGATCGACATATAGAGAGGCGGTGTTGCATGGCTCTGACAGGCCTTGCTATGGGATTTGCTGCACAAAACGCAACTGGAGGGATTCAGTGACTACATCTTGCATTTTCTCCACAAGACTTGAGTCTAAAGACTTGCTTGTTTTTGCATGTTGTAGACCTATTCAGCAGCTTTCGAACAACGTAGAGTTTGTCTACAATTTCCTAGTGTAAGGTACCTTTTGATCGACATATAGAGAGGCGGTGTTGCATGGCTCTGACAGGCCTTGCTATGGGATTTGCTGCACAAAACGCAACTGGAGGGATTCAGTGACTACATCTTGCATTTTCTCCACAAGACTTGAGTCTAAAGACTTGCTTGTTTTTGCATGTTGTAGACCTATTCAGCAGCTTTCGAACAACGTAGAGTTTGTCTACAATTTCCTAGTGTAAGGTACCTTTTGATCGACATATAGAGAGGCGGTGTTGCATGGCTCTGACAGGCCTTGCTATGGGATTTGCTGCACAAAACACAACTGGAGGGATTCAGTGACTACATCTTGCATTTTCTCCACAAGACTTGAGTCTAAAGACTTGCTTGTTTTTGCATGTTGTAGACCTATTCAGCAGCTTTCGAACAACGTAGAGTTTGTCTACATTTTCCTAGTTTAAGGTACCTTTTGATCGACATATAGAGAGGCGGTGTTGCATGGCTCTGACAGGCCTTGCTATGGGATTTGCTGCACAAAACACAACTGGAGGGATTCAGTGACTACATCTTGCATTTTCTCCACAAGACTTGAGTCTAAAGACTTGCTTGTTTTTGCATGTTGTAGACCTATTCAGCAGCTTTCGAACAACGTAGAGTTTGTCTACAATTTCCTAGTGTAAGGTACCTTTTGATCGACATATAGAGAGGCGGTGTTGCATGGCTCTGACAGGCCTTGCTATGGGATTTGCTGCACAAAACGCAACTGGAGGGATTCAGTGACTACATCTTGCATTTTCTCACAAGACTTGAGTCTAAAGACTTGCTTGTTTTTGCATGTTGTAGACCTATTCAGCAGCTTTCGAACAACGTAGAGTTTGTCTACAATTTCCTAGTGTAAGGTACCTTTTGATCGACATATAGAGAGGCGGTGTTGCATGGCTCTGACAGGCCTTGCTATGGGATTTACTGCACAAAACGCAACTGGAGGGATTCAGTGACTACATCTTGCATTTTCTCAACAAGACTTGAGTCTAAAGACTTGCTTGTTTTTGCATGTTGTAGACCTATTCAGCAGCTTTCGAACAACGTAGAGTTTGTCTACATTTTCCTAGTGTAAGGTACCT
Source organism: Patiria miniata (assembly GCF_015706575.1). NCBI lineage: Eukaryota > Metazoa > Echinodermata > Asteroidea > Valvatida > Asterinidae > Patiria > Patiria miniata. The sequence continues at coordinate 9,093,582 of NW_024037071.1, forward strand.
TTTGATCGACATATAGAGAGGCGGTGTTGCATGGCTCTGACAGGCCTTGCTGGGGATTTACTGCACAAAACACAACTGGAGGGATTCAGTGACTACATCTTGCATTTTCTCCACAAGACTTGAGTCTAAAGACTTGCTTGTTTTTGCATGTTGTAGACCTATTCAGCAGCTTTCGAACAACGTAGAGTTTGTCTACATTTCCTAGTTTAAGGTACCTTTTGATCGACATATAGAGAGGCGGTGTTGCATGGCTCTGACAGGCCTTGCTATGGGATTTACTGCACAAAACGCAACTGGAGGGATTCAGTGACTACATCTTGCATTTTCTCCACAAGACTTGAGTCTAAAGACTTGCTTGTTTTTGCATGTTGTAGACCTATTCAGCAGCTTTCGAACAACGTAGAGTTTGTCTACAATTTCCTAGTGTAAGGTACCTTTTGATCGACATATAGAGAGGCGGTGTTGCATGGCTCTGACAGGCCTTGCTGGGATTTGCTGCACAAAACGCAACTGGAGGGATTCAGTGACTACATCTTGCATTTTCTCCACAAGACTTGAGTCTAAAGACTTGCTTGTTTTTGCATGTTGTAGACCTATTCAGCAGCTTTCGAACAACGTAGAGTTTGTCTACAATTTCCTAGTGTAAGGTACCTTTTGATCGACATATAGAGAGGCGGTGTTGCATGGCTCTGACAGGCCTTGCTATGGGATTTGCTGCACAAAACGCAACTGGAGGGATTCAGTGACTACATCTTGCATTTTCTCCACAAGACTTGAGTCTAAAGACTTGCTTGTTTTTGCATGTTGTAGACCTATTCAGCAGCTTTCGAACAACGTAGAGTTTGTCTAAATTTTCCTGTAAGGTACCTTTTGATCGACATATAGAGAGGCGGTGTTGCATGGCTCTGACAGGCCTTGCTGGGGATTTACTGCACAAAACGCAACTGGAGGGATTCAGTGACTACATCTTGCATTTTCTCCACAAGACTTGAGTCTAAAGACTTGCTTGTTTTTGCATGTTGTAGACCTATTCAGCAGCTTTCGAACAACGTAGAGTTTGTCTACAATTTCCTAGTGTAAGGTACCTTTTGATCGACATATAGAGAGGCGGTGTTGCATGGCTCTGACAGGCCTTGCTATGGGATTTGCTGCACAAAACACAACTGGAGGGATTCAGTGACTACATCTTGCATTTTCTCCACAAGACTTGAGTCTAAAGACTTGCTTGTTTTTGCATGTTGTAGACCTATTCAGCAGCTTTCGAACAACGTAGAGTTTGTCTACATTTTCCTAGTGTAAGGTACCTTTTGATCGACATATAGAGAGGCGGTGTTGCATGGCTCTGACAGGCCTTGCTATGGGATTTGCTGCACAAAACACAACTGGAGGGATTCAGTGACTACATCTTGCATTTTCTCCACAAGACTTGAGTCTAAAGACTTGCTTGTTTTTGCATGTTGTAGACCTATTCAGCAGCTTTCGAACAACGTAGAGTTTGTCTACATTTTCCTAGTGTAAGGTACCTTTTGATCGACATATAGAGAGGCGGTGTTGCATGGCTCTGACAGGCCTTGCTATGGGATTTGCTGCACAAAACACAACTGGAGGGATTCAGTGACTACATCTTGCATTTTCTCCACAAGACTTGAGTCTAAAGACTTGCTTGTTTTTGCATGTTGTAGACCTATTCAGCAGCTTTCGAACAACGTAGAGTTTGTCTACAATTTCCTAGTGTAAGGTACCTTTTGATCGACATATAGAGAGGCGGTGTTGCATGGCTCTGACAGGCCTTGCTAGGGATTTACTGCACAAAACGCAACTGGAGGATTCAGTGACTACATCTTGCATTTTCTCCACAAGACTTGAGTCTAAAGACTTGCTTGTTTTTGCATGTTGTAGACCTATTCAGCAGCTTTCGAACAACGTAGAGTTTGTCTACAATTTCCTAGTGTAAGGTACCTTTTGATCGACATATAGAGAGGCGGTGTTGCATGGCTCTGACAGGCCTTGCTATGGATTTGCTGCACAAAACACAACTGGAGGGATTCAGTGACTACATCTTGCATTTTCTCACAAGACTTGAGTCTAAAGACTTGCTTGTTTTTGCATGTTGTAGACCTATTCAGCAGCTTTCGAACAACGTAGAGTTTGTCTACATTTTCCTAGTGTAAGGTACCTTTTGATCGACATATAGAGAGGCGGTGTTGCATGGCTCTGACAGGCCTTGCTATGGGATTTGCTGCACAAAACACAACTGGAGGGATTCAGTGACTACATCTTGCATTTTCTCCACAAGACTTGAGTCTAAAGACTTGCTTGTTTTTGCATGTTGTAGACCTATTCAGCAGCTTTCGAACAACGTAGAGTTTGTCTACAATTTCCTAGTGTAAGGTACCTTTTGATCGACATATAGAGAGGCGGTGTTGCATGGCTCTGACAGGCCTTGCTATGGATTTGCTGCACAAAACGCAACTGGAGGGATTCAGTGACTACATCTTGCATTTTCTCCACAAGACTTGAGTCTAAAGACTTGCTTGTTTTTGCATGTTGTAGACCTATTCAGCAGCTTTCGAACAACGTAGAGTTTGTCTAAATTTCCTAGTGTAAGGTACCTTTTGATCGACATATAGAGAGGCGGTGTTGCATGGCTCTGACAGGCCTTGCTATGGGATTTGCTGCACAAAACGCAACTGGAGGATTCAGTGACTACATCTTGCATTTTCTCCACAAGACTTGAGTCTAAAGACTTGCTTGTTTTTGCATGTTGTAGACCTATTCAGCAGCTTTCGAACAACGTAGAGTTTGTCTACAATTTCCTAGTGTAAGGTACCTTTTGATCGACATATAGAGAGGCGGTGTTGCATGGCTCTGACAGGCCTTGCTATGGGATTTGCTGCACAAAACACAACTGGAGGGATTCAGTGACTACATCTTGCATTTTCTCCACAAGACTTGAGTCTAAAGACTTGCTTGTTTTTGCATGTTGTAGACCTATTCAGCAGCTTTCGAACAACGTAGAGTTTGTCTACATTTCCTAGTGTAAGGTACCTTTTGATCGACATATAGAGAGGCGGTGTTGCATGGCTCTGACAGGCCTTGCTATGGGATTTGCTGCACAAAACACAACTGGAGGGATTCAGTGACTACATCTTGCATTTTCTCCACAAGACTTGAGTCTAAAGACTTGCTTGTTTTTGCATGTTGTAGACCTATTCAGCAGCTTTCGAACAACGTAGAGTTTGTCTACATTTCCTAGTTTAAGGTACCTTTTGATCGACATATAGAGAGGCGGTGTTGCATGGCTCTGACAGGCCTTGCTATGGGATTTGCTGCACAAAACACAACTGGAGGGATTCAGTGACTACATCTTGCATTTTCTCCACAAGACTTGAGTCTAAAGACTTGCTTGTTTTTGCATGTTGTAGACCTATTCAGCAGCTTTCGAACAACGTAGAGTTTGTCTAAATTCCTAGCTGTAAGGTACCTTTTGATCGACATATAGAGAGGCGGTGTTGCATGGCTCTGACAGGCCTTGCTAGGATTTACTGCACAAAACGCAACTGGAGGGATTCAGTGACTACATCTTGCATTTTCTCCACAAGACTTGAGTCTAAAGAGCTTGTTTTTTGCATGTTGTAGACCTATTCAGCAGCTTTCGAACAACGTAGAGTTTGTCTACATTTCCTAGTGTAAGGTACCTTTTGATCGACATATAGAGAGGCGGTGTTGCATGGCTCTGACAGGCCTTGCTATGGGATTGCTGCACAAAACACAACTGGAGGGATTCAGTGACTACATCTTGCATTTTCTCCACAAGACTTGAGTCTAAAGACTTGCTTGTTTTTGCATGTTGTAGACCTATTCAGCAGCTTTCGAACAACGTAGAGTTTGTCTACATTTCCTAGTGTAAGGTACCTTTTGATCGACATATAGAGAGGCGGTGTTGCATGGCTCTGACAGGCCTTGCTATGGGATTTGCTGCACAAAACACAACTGGAGGGATTCAGTGACTACATCTTGCATTTTCTCCACAAGACTTGAGTCTAAAGACTTGCTTGTTTTTGCATGTTGTAGACCTATTCAGCAGCTTTCGAACAACGTAGAGTTTGTCTACATTTTCCTAGTTTAAGGTACCTTTTGATCGACATATAGAGAGGCGGTGTTGCATGGCTCTGACAGGCCTTGCTATGGGATTTGCTGCACAAAACAACTGGAGGGATTCAGTGACTACATCTTGCATTTTCTCCACAAGACTTGAGTCTAAAGACTTGCTTGTTTTTGCATGTTGTAGACCTATTCAGCAGCTTTCGAACAACGTAGAGTTTGTCTACAATTTCCTAGTGTAAGGTACCTTTTGATCGACATATAGAGAGGCGGTGTTGCATGGCTCTGACAGGCCTTGCTGGAGGATTTACTGCACAAAACGCAACTGGAGGGATTCAGTGACTACATCTTGCTTTTCTCCACAAGACTTGAGTCTAAAGACTTGCTTGTTTTTGCATGTTGTAGACCTATTCAGCAGCTTTCGAACAACGTAGAGTTTGTCTACAATTTCCTAGTGTAAGGTACCTTTTGATCGACATATAGAGAGGCGTGTTTGCATGGCTCTGACAGGCCTTGCTATGGGATTTGCTGCACAAAACACAACTGGAGGGATTCAGTGACTACATCTTGCATTTTCTCCACAAGACTTGAGTCTAAAGACTTGCTTGTTTTTGCATGTTGTAGACCTATTCAGCAGCTTTCGAACAACGTAGAGTTTGTCTACATTTTCCTAGTGTAAGGTACCTTTTGATCGACATATAGAGAGGCGGTGTTGCATGGCTCTGACAGGCCTTGCTATGGGATTTGCTGCACAAAACACAACTGGAGGGATTCAGTGACTACATCTTGCATTTTCTCCACAAGACTTGAGTCTAAAGACTTGCTTGTTTTTGCATGTTGTAGACCTATTCAGCAGCTTTCGAACAACGTAGAGTTTGTCTACAATTTCCTAGTGTAAGGTACCTTTTGATCGACATATAGAGAGGCGGTGTTGCATGGCTCTGACAGGCCTTGCTATGGGATTTGCTGCACAAAACACAACTGGAGGGATTCAGTGACTACATCTTGCATTTTCTCCCAAGACTTGAGTCTAAAGACTTGCTTGTTTTTGCATGTTGTAGACCTATTCAGCAGCTTTCGAACAACGTAGAGTTTGTCTACAATTTCCTAGTGTAAGGTACCTTTTGATCGACATATAGAGAGGCGGTGTTGCATGGCTCTGACAGGCCTTCTATGGGATTTGCTGCACAAAACGCAACTGGAGGGATTCAGTGACTACATCTTGCATTTTCTCCACAAGACTTGAGTCTAAAGACTTGCTTGTTTTTGCATGTTGTAGACCTATTCAGCAGCTTTCGAACAACGTAGAGTTTGTCTACATTTTCCTAGTGTAAGGTACCTTTTGATCGACATATAGAGAGGCGGTGTTGCATGGCTCTGACAGGCCTTGCTATGGGATTTGCTGCACAAACACAACTGGAGGGATTCAGTGACTACATCTTGCATTTTCTCCACAAGACTTGAGTCTAACTTGCTTGTTTTTGCATGTTGTAGACCTATTCAGCAGCTTTCGAACAACGTAGAGTTTGTCTACAATTTCCTAGTGTAAGGTACCTTTTGATCGACATATAGAGAGCGATGTTGCATGGCTCTGACAGGCCTTGCTATGGGATTTGCTGCACAAAACGCAACTGGAGGGATTCAGTGACTACATCTTGCATTTTCTCCACAAGACTTGAGTCTAAAGACTTGCTTGTTTTTGCATGTTGTAGACCTATTCAGCAGCTTTCGAACAACGTAGAGTTTGTCTAAAATTTCCTAGTGTAAGGTACCTTTTGATCGACATATAGAGAGGCGGTGTTGCATGGCTCTGACAGGCCTTGCTATGGGATTTGCTGCACAAAACGCAACTGGAGGGATTCAGTGACTACATCTTGCATTTTCTCCACAAGACTTGAGTCTAAAGACTTGCTTGTTTTTGCATGTTGTAGACCTATTCAGCAGCTTTCGAACAACGTAGAGTTTGTCTACATTTCCTAGTGTAAGGTACCTTTTGATCGACATATAGAGAGGCGGTGTTGCATGGCTCTGACAGGCCTTGCTATGGGATTTGCTGCACAAAACAACTGGAGGGATTCAGTGACTACATCTTGCATTTTCTCCACAAGACTTGAGTCTAAAGACTTGCTTGTTTTTGCATGTTGTAGACCTATTCAGCAGCTTTCGAACAACGTAGAGTTTGTCTACATTTTCCTAGTGTAAGGTACCTTTTGATCGACATATAGAGAGGCGGTGTTGCATGGCTCTGACAGGCCTTGCTATGGGATTGCTGCACAAAACACAACTGGAGGGATTCAGTGACTACATCTTGCATTTTCTCCACAAGACTTGAGTCTAAAGACTTGCTTGTTTTTGCATGTTGTAGACCTATTCAGCAGCTTTCGAACAACGTAGAGTTTGTCTACATTTTCCTAGTGTAAGGTACCTTTTGATCGACATATAGAGAGGCGGTGTTGCATGGCTCTGACAGGCCTTGCTATGGATTTGCTGCACAAAACGCAACTGGAGGGATTCAGTGACTACATCTTGCATTTTCTCACAAGACTTGAGTTTAAAGACTTGCTTGTTTTTGCATGTTGTAGACCTATTCAGCAGCTTTCGAACAACGTAGAGTTTGTCTAATTTTCCTAGTTGTAAGGTACCTTTTGATCGACATATAGAGAGGCGGTGTTGCATGGCTCTGACAGGCCTTGCTGGGGATTTGCTGCACAAAACGCAACTGGAGGATTCAGTGACTACATCTTGCATTTTCTCCACAAGACTTGAGTCTAAAGACTTGCTTGTTTTTGCATGTTAGACCTATTCAGCAGCTTTCGAACAACGTAGAGTTTGTCTACAATTTCCTAGTGTAAGGTACCTTTTGATCGACATATAGAGAGGCGGTGTTGCATGGCTCTGACAGGCCTTGCTATGGATTTGCTGCACAAAACACAACTGGAGGGATTCAGTGACTACATCTTGCATTTTCTCCACAAGACTTGAGTCTAAAGACTTGCTTGTTTTTGCATGTTGTAGACCTATTCAGCAGCTTTCGAACAACGTAGAGTTTGTCTACATTTTCCTAGTGTAAGGTACCTTTTGATCGACATAGAGAGGCGGTGTTGCATGGCTCTGACAGGCCTTGCTATGGGATTTGCTGCACAAAACACAACTGGAGGGATTCAGTGACTACATCTTGCATTTTCTCCACAAGACTTGAGTCTAAAGACTTGCTTGTTTTTGCATGTTGTAGACCTATTCAGCAGCTTTCGAACAACGTAGAGTTTGTCTACAATTTCCTAGTGTAAGGTACCTTTTGATCGACATATAGAGAGGCGGTGTTGCATGGCTCTGACAGGCCTTGCTATGGATTTACTGCACAAAACGCAACTGGAGGATTCAGTGACTACATCTTGCATTTTCTCCACAAGACTTGAGTCTAAAGACTTGCTTGTTTTTGCATGTTGTAGACCTATTCAGCAGCTTTCGAACAACGTAGAGTTTGTCTACAATTTCCTAGTGTAAGGTACCTTTTGATCGACATATAGAGAGGCGGTGTTGCATGGCTCTGACAGGCCTTGCTATGGATTTGCTGCACAAAACACAACTGGAGGGATTCAGTGACTACATCTTGCATTTCTCCACAAGACTTGAGTCTAAAGACTTGCTTGTTTTTGCATGTTGTAGACCTATTCAGCAGCTTTCGAACAACGTAGAGTTTGTCTACATTTTCCTAGTTAAAGTACCTTTTGATCGACATATAGAGAGGCGGTGTTGCATGGCTCTGACAGGCCTTGCTATGGGATTTGCTGCACAAAACAACTGGAGGGATTCAGTGACTACATCTTGCATTTTCTCCACAAGACTTGAGTCTAAAGACTTGCTTGTTTTTGCATGTTGTAGACCTATTCAGCAGCTTTCGAACAACGTAGAGTTTGTCTACAATTTCCTAGTGTAAGGTACCTTTTGATCGACATATAGAGGCGGTGTTGCATGGCTCTGACAGGCCTTGCTATGGGATTTGCTGCACAAAACAACTGGAGGGATTCAGTGACTACATCTTGCATTTTCTCCACAAGACTTGAGTCTAAAGACTTGCTTGTTTTTGCATGTTGTAGACCTATTCAGCAGCTTTCGAACAACGTAGAGTTTGTCTAAATTTCCTAGTGTAAGGTACCTTTTGATCGACATATAGAGAGGCGGTGTTGCATGGCTCTGACAGGCCTTGCTATGGGATTTGCTGCACAAAACGCAACTGGAGGGATTCAGTGACTACATCTTGATTTTCTCCACAAGACTTGAGTCTAAAGACTTGCTTGTTTTTGCATGTTGTAGACCTATTCAGCAGCTTTCGAACAACGTAGAGTTTGTCTACAATTTCCTAGTGTAAGGTACCTTTTGATCGACATATAGAGAGGCGGTGTTGCATGGCTCTGACAGGCCTTGCTATGGGATTTGCTGCACAAACACAACTGGAGGGATTCAGTGACTACATCTTGCATTTTCTCCACAAGACTTGAGTCTAAAGACTTGCTTGTTTTTGCATGTTGTAGACCTATTCAGCAGCTTTCGAACAACGTAGAGTTTGTCTACATTTTCCTAGTGTAAGGTACCTTTTGATCGACATATAGAGAGGCGGTGTTGCATGGCTCTGACAGGCCTTGCTATGGGATTTGCTGCACAAAACACAGCAACTGGATTCAGTGCTACATCTTGCATTTTCTCCACAAGACTTGAGTCTAAAGACTTGCTTGTTTTTGCATGTTGTAGACCTATTCAGCAGCTTTCGAACAACGTAGAGTTTGTCTACAATTTCCTAGTTTAAGGTACCTTTTGATCGACATATAGAGAGGCGGTGTTGCATGGCTCTGACAGGCCTTGCTATGGGATTTGCTGCACAAACACGCAACTGGAGGGATTCAGTGACTACATCTTGCATTTTCTCACAAGACTTGAGTTTAAAGACTTGCTTGTTTTTGCATGTTGTAGACCTATTCAGCAGCTTTCGAACAACGTAGATTTGTCTAAAATTTCCTAGTGTAAGGTACCTTTTGATCGACATATAGAGAGGCGGTGTTGCATGGCTCTGACAGGCCTTGCTATGGATTTACTGCACAAAACGCAACTGGAGGGATTCAGTGACTACATCTTGCATTTTCTCCACAAGACTTGAGTCTAAAGACTTGCTTTTTTTTGCATGTTGTAGACCTATTCAGCAGCTTTCGAACAACGTAGAGTTTGTCTACAATTTCCTAGTGTAAGTACCTTTTGATCGACATATAGAGAGGCGGTGTTGCATGGCTCTGACAGGCCTTCCTATGGATTTGCTGCACAAAACACAACTGGAGGGATTCAGTGACTACATCTTGCATTTTCTCCACAAGACTTGAGTCTAAAGACTTGCTTGTTTTTGCATGTTGTAGACCTATTCAGCAGCTTTCGAACAACGTAGAGTTTGTCTACAATTTCCTAGTGTAAGGTACCTTTTGATCGACATATAGAGAGGCGGTGTTGCATGCTCTGACAGGCCTTGCTAGGGATTTGCTGCACAAAACACAACTGGAGGGATTCAGTGACTACATCTTGCATTTTCTCCACAAGACTTGAGT